>NC_060267.1:24140596-24426447 GCF_021613505.1 Equus quagga | reverse complement strand
GAGAGAGAGAGAGAGAGAGAGAGGGAGGGAGGGAGAGAGAGAGAGAGGGAGAAGGAGAGAGAGAGGGAGAGGCACATGCACATACTCAGGAAGAATTGTGTGTGTAAGTATTTTGGAGTGTGTAGCTGAAGGGCGTTTTGACAGATGTGGAACATGTGTGGAGGAAGGGAGGATGGGGGGAGGGAGGAACATTGCTGAACTGCAAAAAAAGATGAGCCTCAGATCCTGGGTGTGCAGGCAAGGGCTGGGTGAGGGAAACGGTATTAAGAAGGTGGGAGAAACTCACGTGGTGCCATTCGCTGTGTTTGCCAAATTTTAGTAATTAGAACAAAAACATAAGAAATGGAAGTACTCTTTCCCCAGAACCTGGATTTGTAATATTGAAGAAATTCCATGATCTTGGAATCTATGGGCAGAGTAACCATCACACGAAATCTGAACAAGAGGCTTCTGGAACCAGAACCTTCTCTCTGCCTGGTTCAAAACAGGTAACTAGCAGATATGGTCTTCTTTTAGATTAGAGTTCATGAAAACTAACTTTTGGACTTGATGACTTTCACCAAATTACGTAACCTCTCTGGGCTTCAATTTCCATAGTTAAAAAATGAAGCAATTGATCTAGATAAGTGTTCTCCAAATAGTTCTCCACAATTCTTCCTAGAAAGCACCGCCCCCTCACTTCCAGGGTTCAAGCAGAGCTGTTAGGGCTTTTTCTGCTTATATCTTAGAATTTGAAGAATGTATTCTGCTGATTAAAAGAGAAAAACATTTGGGATTCACCAGATTGAACTCTAAGTTTCCTTCTAGCTCTGTTATCCTAAATATGTATGCACTGGGGTTGACACAAACACATTCTGACACATTCTGTCAGTCAACAAACGTTACTGAGCATCTCCTATACACTAGGGACAGTTTTGGGCATTGAGGATAAAGCCAGAAAGGAGACAAAGTCCTTATGCCCACAGAGCTTACGTTCTATTTGAAGGAAAGATAACAAATGAACTGATGACAGCTGGTGCCTGATGGGTAGGGGCAGAGAGAGCAATGGCGTCTCCGGAGGGGTGATGTTTGAATAGACATCTGAACGAAGCGAGGGAAAGACTAAGGATCTGGGGAAAAGCACTCCAGGCCGAGGGAACAGCGAGTAAAAGACTTTGGGCAGAGACAAGCTGCAAATTTGTTTTCCCCACATGAGCCGATCTGGGTTTCCAGGCTCTGTGCTCCCTTCAGGAAGGAAACACTTGATTTGGCTGAGGAAGGATCCTGGAGTCTCCTCTGCTTTCAGGAAAGCCTTGTCTCAGTGGTTCCTCCTTGCCCTCCTTAAGGCGCTCCTCCCACCTCACCTTCCCAGCATGGTGCTCGCTTGCCACAGAGGGAGCATGTGGTCCTGGGGAGATGTCTTGTCCTGCCCTGTCCCTGGGGATCAGCCCCGTCCTTGCTCTGTCTGCTGAGGTTAATGCAGTGCCCTCATACTGCTTTTTCTTCTGCACTTTAATCTGGTCACCACTGCTGATGGTCTTACTGCTGCCTCTGGTCCCCAGGACCCCACACCCAGTAGCCTGGGGCTCTCTGTTGGATCCCAGGCCTCTTTGGCCCTCTCTCAGCATTGGTTTGGCAGGGAGCCCTCAGGGGCTTTTCTTGTTCTATGCTGGTGAGAGACATTAAGAACCCTGGAGCCTCAGAGCTTGGGTTGCATTCTGGTTCTGCCGAGCTGAGTGACTTTGAATCTCTTCATGTTTTCTTCTTTGTCTTAGTCATTCAACCTGTAAAATGAGAATGATCATGAGAGTATCTCTACCTTACATGGCTGTTGTCAGGTGTAAATAGGTTAATACAAGCAAAATGCTTTTAAAAGTGCACGATACACTGTAAATACTAGATACGTTTTTGGTTAATAGGACAGCGCTAGGACACTGCCCTTGGCTCCTTGCTCAGCATTGCCGTTCACCTGACCTGCGGCCAACAGAACTCCCACTCTTCTCAGAGGCTCAGAGTTCTCCCAGACTAGACCGCAGGAATGAGACATCAGCTGCTATGATCTAAGCTTCCCCCAACTGAATGGGACCCTCATTTAGAATTTAACGTCCAGCCACAGACAGTTGTGCTTAAGCAAACATTTTCCAAGCACTATTTTATTGAGTCCTCGCCATAACATTGTAGAGTTTGAATTATTAACCCTACATTACACATGAGACTTACACAGTTTGTGACTTGATCACACAGGTAATTGGTGGCCAAATTCAGACTCTTCTAGAAAAGGATTTCTGCTTACAGTGTCAGAGTTCCTTTCAGTATACCACAGCTGGCTCTAAGAACATCTTTGTATAAACCCACAAGTCAGAATATCAGGCAGATGGACTGGCTAAATCCAAATATAAGAATAACTTGTTTTATCAGATTCTTGCTTCTTTGTTTTTCCACATCATTGTTCATGTCATTACTTATCCTTGTGCCCAGTCATTTCAATGTCCCTAGTGAAAGTGGAGTAGAAGATGTAACTCTGAATTATTTTAGTGCTTTTGTGTTTTATTTTAAATATCATTTAAGTAAGGCTCACCTTTTTCTAACTTTTGGGAAGAATTCTCCCTCCCTTTTTTATTGAACTGTTAATTGCAAAATAAAATCTCCAAACCAATTGGTTGATTATTCATCAGAGACTTGTGGCGGGTCATGAAATCAATTACTCATCCTTCTAACTGAGAGAATGGTCTATGGAAAGAATAAAATAAAACACAGTTAAGATAAGTACTCTTGGGTTTCACACCAACCGTTCTACTGCAAATTACAATTTTTACAATGACACCACAGTACAATTAAATGTGAATGGACTGTTGGCAGTTCCCAGTTACCACTGTGCAACGTGAATACCTGCAGAGTCCTGGTCACAGACAGTGACAGCCAACACTGCCACGGTGGCTCACTTTCTGTAGCCACAACCCCTGTCAAAACACAAGGATATTTCAGTCATTACGATCTCTTTTTTTCTCTCCAAGATCATATATAGTTAGCCTGTAGTATCTTTCCATAGGCTATCTAATTGTTAAAAGTAGTTTCTGGGAGAACGTTTTAAATTTATAACACAATTTTGGAGGGAGAGAAAGTCCTGTGTTTTATTATGTGAGAACTGTTTTGGCTCAGCTTTTCAAGACCAGCATCTGAGTTTTGTGGAATATTAGAAGCCGCTTGTCCTTTGGAGAGTCAAGCTGTGGCTTGGACTCTGTAGCTGGCTTTAGAAGCCTCAGTGGAAATGTTTTTGGGCGAGATCCTAGCTTACCCCCCTGGCTCTGCTCTTGCAGCCATCACCATCTGTACTCATTGTTTATGCATTTCACTAACCTGTTTGCTTCGACCAGTGATGGTTAGAAATGATGTCCCCCATGGTATCCAGGTCTACGTTGCAATAACGCGGCCTGAGGTTTGGCCAATGGCTTCCATTTTCTCTGTCTAAAGCTCCTATTAAATCATGTCAAGTAATTTCAAAGCTGAACTCTTTTTCTTCTTTTCTCTCTAGAAAGCTTGCCAAGTGCATTCCTGCCTGTGTACTAAGGGAATTTGGGTAGTCATTTCGAGAAAGTTCAGAAAGATAAAAGAAACATTCCAATTTCCATCGTGTTGATAAAGAATGGCAGCATGTGTTAGTGAGGTGTATCATTTAGGGCTTCCTTTTAATCTGTGTCACTGTTGTGTGGCAGGAAGCTGTGAGTCTTTTCACGGCTCCTTGCTTTACAGGAAATTTCTATGGAGCCTTTACTGGGAGTCCCTTGCGTTTAAAAGGAAATTCAACTTTATATTCTTTTTACCCTCTGAAGTCTGAAAGGGACATTGTTTTTTAAGAGCACTGCATAGAGCAGAACTAGCTTTAATTACCTCCTTGAGGTGTCAACCATTAGGGAAACTGAGGAAGTCACAACTTCTGAGATGAGAGAGGCTTTTCAGGTAACTATAAGGTGTTTTAAAAGGTACCTTGTCACTTTTCTAAGTGCAGTTTCCTAACTACTGTTTAATTATCTGTCAATGTTAGAATGCACATGAAGAAAGCACTGAGACAACTGGACTTGTCTGGGAGGGAAAAAAGAATTCATTTTCTGGTGAACGCCTCTGAAATAGCTAAAATTGAAGCTGCTTGAAGGCATTATGTGGGGGAAATTTTATTTTCACCTTTTTTCCCTCTGTTGTAGTTATTCTAGGTGACCAAGACCAAATTATTTGAAGACAGGTTGACAATTTTTAGTAGCTGCCTTTCAAACTGTAGAAACCAAAATTGTTCTTATTGGCTGATTTATTTTATTTTTTGTTTTTATTTTTTACTGAGGAAGATTCACCTGAAGCTAACATCTGCTGCCCATCTTCCTCTTTTTGCTTGAGGAAGAGTAGGCCTGAGCTAACATCTGTGCCAATCTTCCTCTATTTTGTATGTGGGTTGCCGCCACAGCATGGCCCCTGACAAGTGGTGTAGGTCTGCGCCTGGGAACTGAACCCAGGCTGCTGAAGTGGAGCATGCCCAACCTAACCATAGGCCATGCGCCTGGCCCTAATTTATTTTTTGTGTGTGTCCAATGGAGGTGAGGAATTATCACCTGCCTAAAAGATGTGGGTCCATCATCTTCAGGCTTCTATTTCTAAGGAATGACCAATCTACCAAATATATTTTCTTCTCTTCAGTTACACACCAATATTTCTCTTTCTTGCCCTCAGCATGCCTGTCTCTATCCTACTCTGTTAAGATTGTGGTAATTGTCTCTTGAACTCCAGGCCCATCTCATAGACTTGCCTTTCCACGGTCCAGGCATAGCTTTGTATTCTGAAATCTAATAAGAGAAAAAGTTCATCCCCCAAATGTTTTTTTCCCTAAGTGTTTTACTGAAGGGGAGTTTGTTACAGACTCTGTACTAGGTGCTGGAATACAGTGGTGAACCAGATGGAGAAAAATCCCTGTCCTCAGGCAGTTTATGCTCAAGGGGAGGGGAGATCACCTTCTTATTATAAAACATAGTTGTTCTACCTTGAATCTTCCATGGCTTTCTCATCCCAAGATGTGTACTGGCGCAGTTCAAACACATCCCCCCAAGATCATGACAGAATTTTATTAAGAGAAAACCGTAATCGCTGTGTTAAGGCATCGGTAATTCAGAGCCAGGAGCTCTTTCTGCTACAGATAATTTAATCTGGTTATCAAGGTTACATGAGAAGAGAGGGCCTGAAACCCAAACCTTTCCATAGTCTTTCAATTTCTCTGGCCTGAGGTCCTTGTTTTAAGTTTCGAAGGTGAAAACAATTGAGAAGCAAAACCACAAAAGATAAACAATTCCTGCTTTCATGGAGCTTACGTTGAGTCAGGAGAGTCAGAAAACACAAAACATAAATAAGTAATACACGTTACTGAGCCAGGTGCTGTCGTGCTAGGGAAGCACTGTTGTCCACACAGTTTGCAAAGTAATCTCACAGACACCATTAATTCATTTAACAAATATTTATTGAGCATCCAATAAATATCAGCCATTGTACTTAACCAACTGTAGAGTTGTTACGATTTTATCCATTTTTCAAGACCAAAATTTTGAGATTCAAAGAGGTTAAGTTATTTTTCCAGGGCAATACGGGCTGGTAAATTGCAGAGCCAAGACCAAAACTCATGTTTTCAGTTTCCAAGTATAGCCCTTTTTCTGATGCAATCACTGTAACTTTAAAATCTGGGCCCTGAAGCAAACATTTCTGTAGAAGCATCCTTGTTTCTTCTTTCACTCTTTTACTATATTTAACTGCAAAATAAATACATTTCTAGGGAAATGGATTTCTACCTTCAGGGGCTCCTTGCCATATGTGTTGCTGGAGCAATATTTTATCTTCAATTAGATGAGTTTAGATAGCCTAAAAATTCATTATGACTTGCAAAAAAAAAAGTGTGTGTTTTTAAAATTTGCATTCATAACTTTCCTTTAAATAACTTTAAAGAAATTCATTTACCACAATCTTCCCCTCCCTGTTTCATATCCTTTAGTTAATTTTATTCCTTCAATTTCCTCTGGCTAAATGAATTTCAAAATGAGATCCTTTGACTCTTTTATGAATTTGGAGAGTTGCTCAAACCTCAGTGAAGTCTTTGCTGGATTCTTAAAAGCCTGTGGCTCTCTGAATTCATCCTTTACGTGGGAAACAGGAGAGATTCTTGGAAATAATCTGAATTGATGTGGATTTCTGCTCTTTTATAACAGTCTCCCAAAGTAGGCAGTTTCAAATAAAATTAAAACAGTTGTGAAAAAGGTGGCACGGAGTTGCAAATCCTAGCATTTGCAGGCCAGGGAAATCAGTTTCCTTTTCCAGAATGTTTACATAGGGATTTTTCTTTGGTTGCGTTTTTAACACTCTCTCATTCCTTTTACTGTTGCCATAAGACAGATTTATCTCCAGTAAAAGTCTTAAGCTGCTTTTAAACCAGGATGAATGCAGCAATGGGGACATGAAGAAAGGTGGTACATGACAGTGGACAGAGCACAGCAAATTTTTTTTGTTTGTTTTTTGTTCTTTTGAGGAAGATTAGCCCTGAGCTAACTACTGCCAGTCCTCCTCTTTTTGCTGAGGAAGACTGGCCCTGAGCTAACATCCATGCCCATCTTCCTTTACTTCCTATGTGGGATGCCTAACACAGCATGGTGTGCGAAGTGGTGCCATGTCCGCACTTAACTGCTGCACCACCGGGCCGGCCCCAGCGAGTTTTAAAATTAGCGGCTTGTACAATTTAATGATCTTTAAAAAGATAGAAAATTGGTAATCTTTATAAAATATAAAGTCAATTTGTGTTCAATGTGGAGTCACTGTTAATATTTTGGTATGGTCTATCCTTTCAGTCATGCTTTCCTCCTACAAAAATATGTGGTCATATATAATGGACTTTCTTCTGTATCATTTCCTTTTTCTTTGCATCATTTTTATGGTTCTTCAGTGGATTGATGTATTATGATTTATCTCTTTGTCTACTGTTCACCATTTAAGTTTTTTCTAATTTTTCACTCTTATTCATAATGTTACAATAAACATGCTTAAAGTAAAATATTTGAGCATATCTGTGATTAGTTCCTCAAACTAGTTTACAGAAGTTAAATTGTTGAGACAAAGGGTATATAGAATTTTAAGGCTTTTGTTAGTTTTGTCAAATTGTTCTCAGAATTCTACATTCCCACCAGTTATATATGGTAAACTAAAACATTGACTAAGGAACTTTGAAACGTAGAAAGTATAATACATAATTTTAAAGAGCAAATTTCAGATAATTTCAAACACTGAGTATATTCTAATCCTTCATTTTTGGGGATTTTCTGTTTGACAACCATCCCCCCAAAAAGACAAATGGAACACCATTACCATAGAAAAAGTTTATGGAGTGCCCTGAACTGGGAATCAGGAAATTTGGCCTCTAGTCTTGGCTCTGACATTCGTTTGATATGTGTGAATCTAAGCCAGCCAGTTATTTGACCTAGGCCTTAGATTTCTTATTTGTGGTTCCAATATAATAATTAATAGCATCTTCTTTTACTCTCAAAGTGGACCGTAAATTCTATGCTTACCTTATTACCTACATGTGCAGTATTTCATGTATTAAGATGGATGTCTGTTGTTTTGCCTGCCCAGCCTATTTCTCTCATTTTATAGTATAGAACCACTCTTCCCCATCATCATAGACTCTTCCCCCATCTATATGCCTGTAGGCTCATTCCATCCCCAGGCAGATGACCAAGCTTGGCTAGTTAGAACACCACATCCCCTTGGATTCAGAGATGGCTCTTGAAATGGGTGTGTGACCCAAGCCGGGCTCCTGTGAACTGTCCTCCTGGATTTCTGATGGGACTAGCAGTGTGCTGGCTCACGCTGGCCTGCAAGAGCCAATGTTAATTTCTAGGAATTTTTCAAATCAGTTGTTAAACATAACCATGATTAAAAATTAGATTATATAAACTTATAATTCAATGATATTAAAATGAAGATAGAGAATACTCAAAGCTCATGGCTTTTTAATTATTGTACTATATTTTATTATTACCTATAATCTTGATGTTGTTTATCTGTACTGTGTTTGTATGGAGGAAATGTTATATAAATGGACGACTGTACATCTCTTTCCCAATTCCATGGTTAGTGATGTCAAGTTGGTGGGTTGAAATTGTCCATGGTGGGAGTATTTACACCATGGAAATTGGCAAATGCTACAAATCAGGATTTTTATCTGGAAAGCTGGTTGTTAAACATTTACATAGCACCACTGGCCGAAACTATTGGGAAAGGGCCTTTTCCTTCTAACTTTGTTGCTATGCTAGTAAAATATAATCCTAAAGCGGCCAAAGGGCCATTTGAGTCATTTGGGGAGGGCTTGCCCAAGAATAATGCTGATGAAAAGGAAAGCAGAGCTAAGGGATGGAGGAAGGAGAGATTCTTAGCATCAAGTTAGCATTTAGGATTTTAGTTGGATGAGAAAATGGCTCAAACTACATTAGGTTTCCAAAACTTTTGGATGAAAGTCTTGATAATACAGATTCCATGATCTCCAAGACTCCCTTACAACTTTAATAATACATGATTCTAAAATTATATAAAAGAGGGGAATTCCAGGGCGGCCCTGTGGCCAAATGCTTAAAGTTCCCTGCGCTCTGCTTCGGCAGCCCAGGTTCATGGGTTCAGATCCTGGGTGCAGACTTACTCCACTCATCAGCCATGCTGTGGAGTCATCCCACATACAAAATAGAGGAAGATTGATTGGCACAGATGTTAGCTCAGGGGTGATCTTCCTCAAGCAAAAAAAGAGGAGGATTGGCAACAGATATTAGTTGAGAGAGAATCTTCCTCAGAAAAAAAAAAAAAACCAACAACAAAGAGGGGAATTCCATAGCTAAAATCTGAGTGCCCATAGTTATTATCTTTGAAAAGACGTCAAATAAAAGATATTGTCCACTGAACTCACACAATTTTTCCTCACTCCAACATTCAATCCTGTGTAATGTTAGCATAAAATGTCTTATAACCGAATTTTAAGCCATAAGATAGATGAAATAAACTTATGTTAATAATTTCAGTTTATTTTACAAAATTTTCCCCCTTCCTTTTAAAATGAAGTATTGTGTTTACTTGAGGTTGATTCATTTTAAGAGAATTTAAAAAAACCCTACTTTTAATTATCCTCAGATAATGAGTATTACCCATATCCGATCACAGTACTGTCTTCAGAAACCCACTTAGGACACAGTTACTCTGCCTTTTAAGAGCACTGCACTTTCCTCTTTGAAATATTGATTTCATTTTACCAAAGTGCGGCCTGCCATTGTGTACTCTAAGGTACTGTTTCTTAATTAGCAAGTGAGTCCAGAGGAGGTCCTACTGAGGTATTAAGAATATTCTCCAATTTGACTCTGCTCCAGTGTATATTTAACACTTTATTCCTGGCCTGCTACAGCTGTGGCCCATTTCATATATTGTTGATTCGAAAGGATCTAAAGCCCATTGGTGTGTTAACTTTCTGGCACTTGACTATTGATAACTCAAAGGTGTTAGTGGGTAATTGTCAACATTCACAAAAACCTTGAGACCAAATCTGATAGTGTGGCAAGTGCAAATTTACCATCACCAAAATATAGTTTTCTCTTCTTTCTCTGGCTTTAAAAAGATGTTGGAGAAAGTCCGTTTTGATTTGGATGATCTTATTAAAAAATAAGCTAAACAACAAAAACCTTGACACTGGTACTATGAGCTCGGTTAGAATTATTTTTGGATGCCAGAGCCTGAGGGTCTTGTTGTCAATAGCGGGCTGATTCTTCTCACTTCTATTTATTGCTAGTTTGCCCCCTTTTCGTTAAGGAGGTCTTATCTGTGGTTATAAAAAAATGTGAATGAGAGCTATGGTGTAGTGGAATAAAACAACTCAGCCCTTCTTTTGACTGACCTTGAGTTAATTCCCTAGACAAGCATTTGCATTTCCCAAAACGTATTCTGAGCAACTTGTTAGGGAAAAAGTCCAGGTCAGTGTTTCTCAACGTGCAGGTCATATGCATCTGAGCCACCTAGGGTGTCTGTTAAAATACTCAGTCCCGGGCTGCTGTGGACTCCCATTCTCTGGGAGGGGGGCTGGGCAACCTAGATTTTTAACAGCACCGCAGGATGATTGATACATCCTTTGGGAATAAAGGGTCTAATACATTTGTGAACCACTTTCTTGAAGATTTACAAACCAAATTAGCGCATTAAAGGCTCTGAGACTTAACTTTTTAAACTCAAGATTTCCCCAAATAATTTGATTACAAAACTCTTTTTTTGTGGGAACATGTTACTTGACCAAATACCATTGGGAAAGCTTACTCTACCCAATAGCATAAGAATTGTAGATTGCTGCAGCTGTTTGCTAGTTTGATACCAACGAGTTAATGTAGTATCTTAGTAGGAACATTAGACAGGAGATTGAGTGTGAATCCTGGAGTTTGTACTGTGGGCTCAGTTGCCTACCAGTAAGGTTCCCTTAGTCCCAAGGGAGACGAGATGATAGAATGAGTTAATACCAATCCAGAACCATCGCGAGAAAATTAACTTAAACAGAAAGCCCTCTTGATATTGTCATCTTCTATAAAGAGCAACACATTAGTACTTATGGGAATGTACTCTGCCCAGACATTCTGCCCCCTCACTCTACACCCCCAGGGAAAAGATCTGGTTACTATTTTACAACGGAAGATATGGAGAGAGGAGCAAAGAGCTATTCCAGAAATGCCAATCAAGCTGAACAATGAGAAAAGAAGTAAATAGATTTGAACAGGAAATTGAGTGGAAATGAAAGAATTCTTCACCCTGTAGCAGCAAGGGTGAAAGGCAACCCCAGTCTTCCGTCCCACCCTTCCTCTGATTAGGCACAAACAACACAGAGCCAGGGAAGGTGGAGGGAGTAAAGAAATGATAAATGAGGATCAACTTGGGAGCCTTCAGTAGGTCCTTCTGTCTGGGGCTACCTTTTGCTTGGCTCTATAAATAAAGGGCATAAAGATGGGCACAGAGTAAAGGAAGTAGGGGAGAGATTAGCTGTAGGGAGACCCATAAGCAGACCTTGGAGTTTCCTTTCAGATTGCCTGGGCTGTTCACTAGGGTAGAGAAGAACGCAAGGTCCTGGGCTCATTCTGTCTCCTGATCACACCAGGCAATTCATACCCCTGTGCCTTTGCACATGTTGCCTCCTTTGTTTCAGATGCCCTTGCACTCTTCCACTATGTGCCTATGGAACTTTGCTGATTCTGCTAGTTTAATCCCATAACATTATATTACCGGTACAGTGTCAGATTGGGAGCTTTTGAGGGTAAGGATATTGTCTTCTTTATTTTGAATATCTTGCATTAGGCTCA
The DNA here is from genome assembly GCF_021613505.1 of Equus quagga. Lineage (NCBI taxonomy): Eukaryota > Metazoa > Chordata > Mammalia > Perissodactyla > Equidae > Equus > Equus quagga. Next base: position 24,415,081 of record NC_060267.1, on the reverse strand, counting down.
GCTCCTAGCATAAAACAGTTTTTCAATAAATGTTTCTTTGCCAGGGAGGTCAGAAACCTGAACAGGATGCCCCTAAATAATCTTCAGAGGATTTGTCTAGAGTTCCATGGATACAGAATTTTAGAACTGGAGGCTGTCTGGTAGACGCTCCTCATTTTACAAATAAGAAAGTGACAGTTCACACAGGAAGCAAGTGGTAGCCTAGGACTCAGGCCCCCCAGCTCCCAGTCCAATGTTCTTTTGACTAACCCAAGGTGGTTTGTGAATTAAATTAAAAAAAAAAATCCTCTACTACCCAATGCTGTCATGGCCCTTTCTGAGTGATGGTATAAACCAGCATTTCAATTAATATCTGCATCAGTGAAAAATGCAGAGTCACTGAGCTAGAAAGTGATTTAAGGGGGATGTTCTGCCTCCAAATAGAATTTGTCCCATCTCTTCTTTCTCTCCTTGGATTTTTGCATCCCATTGTGCTTCTTTCTGATTCTTGGCTTAGCTTGCAAACTACAGTTAAACACTGCAGGGTGAGAAGCTATTCTCCGGGTACTCTCAACTTTATTGGAAAGAGAAGCTCTCATAAATCACATAAGGGAACCGGGGCCTGTGGGATGGCTTCGCTGCCAAGTGAATTCTGATTGATTGCTTTGGAAAATATGTACATTTTCCAGGAGCTTATCTGAAATAAAATAAAGATTCATACTTTCTTAGACCGAGCTCCCTCTCCACCAAATTTCCATCACAGTCCAGTCGTTTTAACACAGTGAAAGGGCAGTTAAATGAAAAGGAGAAGTGTTAGAAGTTTAGTCAAAAGCTTGGAGAGCAGAGCACAAATGTTATTCCAAATGGAGAAGGGTTTGGAACAATGAAATGTCCCTAGCTAAACTCAAAATCAGAACCAGATCTGGGTTTTAGGGCTCATGTTGACTTGATCAAACTTATTCTTAAAAATGATCCACAGAGTAGAGGATTTGCTGGGAAAACCATGATATCAGATGCAATTGTCACTCCTATATCAGGAAGGGGTGTGATATAGGGTTTCAGAGGAACTGAAATTGTGTATGTCCAAGAATATGAAATTACATGGGAGGAGAAAATTTGGATCTCAATCCTGTTAGGGCACAGAATCTGCTGAAAATCTATGAAAGCTGTGAATCTTCTCCTCGGAAAAATTCACATACATGTAAAAGGCTTTAGGCCATTTTAGGGGGTTCACAGACCCCCTGACACCCGTGAGAGTGTGGGAGCCCTCCTTAAGCGGCCCTTATGTAGCTATTCTGCCTGAAGTTTCTGGTTTCCTTACGCGGGAGCTCTGCCTGGCTGGCACCTGGAATTTCCAACCCCGTTACATATACACCACAGGGCTCAGTCCTAGCAAATGGAAAGGAGTGAACATGCGCTGAGAGGCTGATTCAGTTTTATTCAGAGGGAACAGAAGTGGCCTTAATCCCCCACAGATTTCCTTAACTTTGTCATGTTGTGAGGTCATCTGGGGGAGATTTAAAATTCTCTTAGCATTTATTTATGCTTTCATTTATAGTATATCTGAAAGGAAAATGCAAACTTTTCATTGGACTGACTTGGTAATTTGGTTCAGTGGTAGGCTAGGTTCAGAATTGTCTCCACACCCATTTATCAGGTGATTACAATTCACCAGGGTAGCAGGATCTGCTTGATCCAGGAGATAAACAGCTCAAGAGATTTGCTGGTCTTCAGTCATCACCATCTCATCTGAATTCATCACTAAGTGATGTGAACCAAGCGAACTAAAGATGGCTTTTTGCATTAATAGTCTAGCAAACACGATGGTGCATTCCCGAGCAGACATGGGAAAGGAGGGTGGATAATAACAGTCTACAGCACTTCTTGTTTATCCAGAAATCAACTATCCCCGGGAGGTTGACGTCTAATCCCATGCTTAATCTGTCATCCATACTTTATGTCATAATAACAATAATAATAATAATAATGATAATGATAATCATTTACACTTATATAGACACTTTCATCTAGGAAATCTCAACGTTTTATGAACATTAATTAATTCTGGTGTCCCTGTGAACTAAGCAAGGCCCATCTTACAGGTGAGGCAATTGAGGCACAGAAAGGACAAGTGGCTTTCTCAAGGCCATTGGTAGCTGATGACAGAGCTCAGAAGCCTGTGCTTCCAGCTGTCCAGAGCCAGCTGCATCTTGTGGGTGAGTGAGTGGGAGGGACCACACCGGAACGAAGCCCTCCCTCTTCCGGGTTTTAGTTACCCAAACCCCAGCAGTGCTTAGAAACCCAGGGCGAGTTTCCAAAGCAAACACTTTCCCATCCCCCACCACACAACATGCACAGCCTGTGAGAGGTCGTTTTTGAGGTCTAAGCAGGGGAGATGGGGCTAAAATTGGCTAATATGTGTCTGGATGGGAAGGAGAGAAATGAACTTGGCTGGAAAATTGCCGTTTTGGTGGATGCAGTTGAGAAGCATTGGCCCACCCTAAGCCACATTGGCGCAATCGTGGTCCTTGACTTGTCTTATTCCATTTCACTCTATGAACTATCTGATATGCACATAACAAAGATGAAATGATTAAAAAGGGTCCCACAGGCAATTTGCCAGGGACCAAATGGCAAATAGCTTCTCACCTTTCATAGGCTTTTCAGTGGTAGAGAATTCTTGAAATTCCCCAAAATGAATGGTGCTGAGTTCTAGGGAATATAATGGCCTGTATGAGTGCTTCTCAAACTTTAAGATGCATTCCAATCCCCTAGGGATCTGTCAAAATGCAGATGCTGGTTCAGTAATTCTGGAGTGGGGGCCCAAGATTATGCTTCCAGGTGATGGTGATCCTAATGGTCCCCATATCATGCTCTGAGTAGCAAGACTCCACACTCCTGTTTCTCAATCTGATAAGCCACTCCCACAACATACTGCTCTGGAGGAAGCTTCCATCACTTGGAATGAGGTTTGGGCTTAGAGAACCGAGGCCTAGGCTTGAAAGTCCATTCTGCTACTTATTAGCTGAGAGATTTGGGACACTAAAACTTTCTGACCCTCAATTTCCATATCTTTAAATGGATATCATTAATCTCTCCATCAGAGGGTTGAAGATGAACGAAAAAACCCAATAAAGTGTGTCACTTGCTAGAACTCCACAAATGTTTATCATTCCCCCAGGGCTCCACAATTCATTCTGTCTGGCTATCTTCGCTCACAAATACTTTATAGCTCTCCCTCTATATCTGCCACCATCACTGACCTTATTTCCTCTGTCTTGCTTTTCTCATATAACTTTACCTCTATGTTCTTTCTCTTCCATGCACAAAAGCCAGCATCAAATGTCAACTTTTTCCTCATTATCAAAATGTGTTTCTTGAGCTAATTTCTTGTGTCATTAAACTGTTCTAAACTTGTCTCTGCCTTCCTGGGTTCTAGTTTGATCTAGTTTATACAGTGGAACTCAGGAAAAAAATATGCATTAAGTAGTTACTCTGCTAGGCCCTGGGTATACTGCTGAGAATAAAATAGACCTCTTTCTTTTTCTCTCTGCTGTTTCTCTTGCCTCTCTTTAACTCTCTGGGCTATAGTGAGGTCTTCCTTTAATTCTTCATTCGCTGATGGCTTTAGACTTTTCTCTTATCTCCTTCGGGTTTTATTTTCCTCTCTTCATATTGCCCATAGTAATTCTTTGATTTTTTTCCCTCTGAATCTACCATGCTGACTTACAACTTCTCTCCTAAAAATCTTTATAAGACTCATTTTGTGTGGCTGTCTCTGTGTGAAACTGTTTTGATTTTTCAAAAAAAGCAACATTGAAAGTCATGTATAGTATATACAGAGGGAAAAAAGTCTGGAATTACAAACACATACCTCGTTGTTAGCACTGGAACTAGTGAGAGAGAACCTTCACTTTTTTCTTTATGTACTTTCGGCATTTTTGGAAAAAAAACTTCACCTTACAATCAGTAGGTTCTATTCTGTAACACAGGCAAAAAATGAGGAGGAGAAAAATGTTCACCTGTGGATTAATGGATAACAAAAGGAAAGATGAAGAAAAATGAAAATGAAATGTACGATCTTCAGATCTGCCTACATTCTCACCTGTAGTTTCATGTCTCAATTTCTGGGTCTGTCTTATTCAAGTTTCAAGTCACTGGTGTGGAACTCCGTCTTCCTGGGTTTTACACAGCGTGAGGAACACTGTTGGCATGAAAGCAGTACTAACAGTAAAGCAACAGGAGGCATTTTTACAAGAGCGAGCACTACCCAGATGGATTTCGATAAGGTTGGTATGTACCCCAAGAGGTCATAATTAACCACATCAAAGAAGGAGTGGCTTCTTAAGCAAATGGGCTTTATCTTGCCATCTGCCAAAAAAAACGCACCAAATGCTCTTACTTTGTTGAAAAACATCTGCGCTCTTGGAAACAAGTCTCCGTAGCTTTGGACTGATGAAGACGATTGAAGACAGACTTGACTTACACGTTTGACCTCCCAGTTTTCATTTGGCACCTTGCTTCTCTTATGTCCTCCTAGTTTGGACACATCATCGACAATTTGCATAAATGAGAAAGTATTCGGTCACAGCTGAATTGGGAACAGAGAGAAGTTATCTGATAAAAGCTGAGCAGGAAGAATTTAATTTTCCTAGCTCATGGTCAATTTTCATCCTAACAGCTGGTATGCTGGGCTGAGCAGTTGTTAGAGAACTGAGGTGGTAGGCTGTACTGTATAAGAATTTCACTAGGATTCAACCTGGCTTCTCCTTAGAGACCCCTGGAGAGGTTTTTTTTTTTTTTCCAGAGAGCTTGATTGAATCAGCCAAACTTTGGAATTAATAACAACAACAACAATAAAACAAAACAAAACAAAATAACACACAACCCCACGACTTTCCTGAGACCAAGCCAGCCTAAAAAGAGGTCTTCCACCTGGACCACTTTTAATTAGAGACCACATGGTTCTCTACAGGAAGACACTGTGCAACTTTGTTCTGTCCTGTGACTTTTGGTTTCATGCACATTTGAAAAATAATCGGATATGTGAGACAAATAAATTGGAATAGTCTAAGAATATGTTGAACATTTATAATTGTGTTTCAGGCCTGGTACTTTTACTATATACATATATATATATACAACTCTACTATTACATTTCTCTGCAAATATGTGATTTCTTAAATGTTATTTAATGAAGTATTTCACCTTTTATTTCTGCAATAATTATTAAACTATCAATCTTTTAAAAAAATACAGAATAAAAATTTGTAGATCCTAGCATGGGAGTTTCTGCCATTGGGGGCATCTTCCTTCGGTTCTCTGCCTGCCTCTCGTCTTTGGAGGTTCCGTACTTGTTAGATGCACATCCATTGTTTCTCTTGGATTTGGTAAAGGCATTTGAGGCTCGTCTTGCTGTTTGGTGGTTTTCATTCTATTTGTTTGTTTCCAATATTACTTAAGGGTATATTCAGCTCTTCTGTTTTCTATTCCACTACTTTTCAGGGAGTTCTGGGCATAGCATTTTAGAAGATAAACGGAGATAAAACAGAGATAAACCAGAACGTGCCCCATGGAGGACAACCTGGATGTCAAAAGATCTGAAAACCAAGCCCAGTGATGAACATTTGAAGGAAATGGAGGCAAACGTTCTGGAAAAATTAGGATGTGAAATTGTAAGATACATGATAGCTTCTGGAGTACATCTTCTTCCTTAATAAAAGGCGTTTTCTTTCTTAATTAGAGAAAATTCAGATCCTCCAAGGTTGTAACCCTTGTTCCTTGATATCCAACTTCCTTTAGGGCAAGGATGGTATTAATCATTTATCTATGTTGCTACCTCTGTCATATGATCTATAGCTGTAACTGATCAAAGCATTCTTTTCTGCTAAGTCTGGATACGGCCTCAGAATCTTTCTCAACAGTGCTCTGGGCAGCCACTACTAATTGATTTGTGTTAGCATTAAAAATGACATCTATTTGCAATCCCCACCTTAAAGCTCTCTTGCTAATTACTGCTGCTACGAGGGCAATTCTGCCCTTCAACCATCAAGGGGGCTTCACGGTCCTTATTTGAATACCCAGATAACAGTTGAGACAAGATTGGAATATTTTACTAGAACTGCAATTAAGGCTAGGTGAATAACAAAGTGGAAACAGTAACATAAAACTAGATAATCCCACCCGTTTTTCTCTAGCCCATCCTTAGTCTGTGATCCTCCAGAAGGGTGCTTCCCTGGGTAGCTCCTCATCTTCCTTCATGAGGAAGAAACTGTTTTTTAACTTCCACTCCCTCGGAATATTTTTAGTGTCTCCAGGATGTGGAAATTTAGATCCAAGAAAATGAAGCCTGAAGAGATAGGAATTGTTCTATTTGTTGCCTTTTGAGTTATAGGAGAATTGCCTGACATTTCTCTGAAGATTGGCAATATAGCGTTCATACAACTCGTTTTTAAGAGAGACCATACTTAACTGTGGTTCAACCAAGATCTCCAAATCCCAACATTGCTTCAGAGGATTCACACATTTTGAGAGTATGGATGCCATCTTCAAGTATTTGAAAAGCTATCATGGAAGAGAGGGTATTGGGTTATTGCGTATTGCTTCCAAGAGCCAACTAGACCAGTGGGTAGAAATTAGAGGGGGGCCAATTTGGGATTATTAGGAGGTTATATTTTCCATTAATGAAAGTTACCCTAACATGACTAAGCCGTCTCATGTTATAGAGTGATTTCAACCACTGGGAATATTTAGGCAAAGACTAGATTGCCCTCTGGGGAGAGATGGAGTTCAATGGGTGCCTCTCTTAGATGGAAAATTGAACTAAATCTCCCTTCCAGAGGGAGACCCTTTCATAGGTTAGGTACAGATAACCTATACAGTTCAATATGTGTGCTTGTATTGAGGTAGTGTATAAACCATTTGACCTTTTCTATCCTGACACCTGCTGGCCAATGCATGATGGATCATGGGTTATGATACGTCCACAACTTCTAAATGGGAAGGTCTTTGAGTAGGAACTGAAAAGACGAGGTGATGGAAAAATAATAGTGTGATAATATATACTGGTACAGGTTTATAAGTGAATACAACATAGTTGCATTACGATATAGAAATGCATACATATGTAATCTATACAACTTTATAAGTGAGTGCAACATAGTCAATTTAAAAAGAATTTTTAACATAGTTTTGATCTTACAATTGTAAGATGGAATATTATGTAGGCAAAAAAAACGCTGCTAAAGAAAACATATAACGATGTGCAGAAATACTCACATAATACAAAAGAAAAGCAGATTGTAAAAATAACTTGTGAAGTATGATTCTACTTTTGATTGAGAAAAGTCTATATTTGTGTTTTTAAAATAGACCGATTAGAGGTGCACTGTAATTTTATGAAAAGAAAAAAGACTAGAAAGATATACGCCAAACACTTAATAATGGATATTACAGGATAGTAGAATTATGGGTAACTTTTGTTTCCTTTTTAAATGTTTCCATAAATTACCAAAGCTCCTAAAATAAACACACGTTGCTTTAGTGGTGTGTTAGTTTTATGTTGCTGCGGTAACAAATTACAATAGACTTAACGGCTTAAAAAAACACTGGGTTAAAATCAAGGTGTCGACAGAGCTGCTTTCCTTCACTGAGGCTCTGGGGGAGTCTACTTCCTACCTTTTCCAGCTTCGAGAGACCGCTTGCATTTCTTGGTTTGTGGCCCCCTTCCTTTATCTTCAAACACAGCACTGTTACGTCTCTCTGGCCATTCTTCCATAGTCATGTCTCGCATTGACTGGCTTCAACTGGAAAAAGTTCTCTGCTTTTAAGGATTCTCATGATTACATTGGGTTTACTTGAATAATCCATGATAATCTCTTCCTTTCAAGATCCTTAACCAAATCCCGTCAGCAAAGTCTCTTTTGCCAGGTAAGGTAACATATTCAGAGGTTCTGGGGACTAGGGTAAGAATATCTTTGGAAGTAATTATTCTGTCTGCCACATGTGGTCAGGATAACAAAAACATTTTGTAAAAATGCATTGAATCACTACTGATCTCATAATGTACTTTCCAATAGAAACAATGCCATGTATGAGGTCATGCTCCCAGGCTAGCCATTAGAGTTTACATGACCCACAATAGAAGAGACTGCTCTTTCAGGTGCCATCATGTAATAGCCCTAATGGGACCATTTGACACAAAAACCATGAATAACAATGTTTCTTTAGGAAAATGTGTTCAGAGTTCCCAAGAAGATGCTAGGAAGATATCCCTTCCCCTGTCTTCTCAGCCTCTTCTTTTTCTCTTATCCTTATTCTTGCCTCTCCCTTCTCCTCACGTGGCTGGGTACTGTGAGTGAGGACTCAGTTTCTAAGTCATAGGTGGTGACTCCCATGGTCTGTGGCTTGGGTTCAAGCAGGGCAGAGGATGGGAGATGAGGGACAGCTGAGGAACAAGGGGAGTTGGGGGAAGGTAGCTGTGGGACCTCCTTCTGGTGTAAATCTCTGGGAGACATCTTGGGAAGATTTTGGATCTTTCCAAGGAAGTTCTTCAGCAGCCCAGATGATTGGCTCATCAACTTCTTTTTAGCTGCCTCCACTAGTCTCAACAAATGCTTCTCTCCTTACTCGCTCACTGTGGAACAAAGTATAGTTGTTCACACAAGCCAAAGCCCATCTAGAGTTGTCTGAGGGCTTTTGTTTCCAGCAACTAGGGAAGAAAAAAACCTCTCTCCCCTGCTCCCTTCTATTTATTTTTACTCGTGTTGCACAGGCATCATACACAGGTGCTAATGAAGGAGCATTGTACAGAAAGGACTGCCTTGGAAGGTGAGGAATGGAGAAAGGGATGGCAAAAGGTTCTGCAGTGGGGTCAGGCAGCAGCAGGTCTGAGGGAGGTGAAGTTCTGCTCTTCCCTCTCTGGAGTAAACTCTCCTCCAGCCCAGGCCACCACAGTCCCAGATGAGTGGAACCCAATGAACGGAGCAAGTTTGTCTTCTCAGAGTGTTCCAAAGGTGGTGAGCATGTTGTTTTCTATCTTCTGAGCTTGGTCTGTAGTTAGTTGAAGAAGTGTCTGGAGAAGGCTCTTCAGGGACAAGCCTCAGTTTTCCTCTTTTTGGGTAGGATCTTGGGCTCGCTTCCCAATCATGACAATTATGATATTTATATAAATAGCCATATTTTTGAGTGCTGACTATGTTTTAGACACTGTGCTAAGTGTCTACACGCACCATCTAGTTAAATCCTCATAATAATACCACGACTTTTGAACTATTTTATCACTCTTATGTGCCAACGATTTCAAAATCACCAGAAAAATGTACAAAACTGTGCACTAAGTCAGCCCAATACATGAGCCATTCAAAAAGTATTGGGAATAAGATACACTGGATTTAGCACTGAAGTCATGGAAAAGGCTTAGCTTGTTATTGTTCTAAATCTCAGAATAACACACATGAAATAAAATCTGGGGTCCTCCCCTCTCCCTCTACTCTCTTTTTCCCATCACACTGCAGCCTCTTGAGTGCTCTCTCTGCCCCTTGAACACACCAAGCTTGTAATGGGTTGAACAGTGTGCCCCCAAAGTCGTGTCTGGAAGTCCTGAACCCCAGTGCCTCAGAGTGAGGCTGTCTTTGGAGATGGGGTCTTTAAAGAGGTAATTAAGGTAAAATGAGGTCATTAGGGTGAGCCCTAACCCAGTATGACTGGTGTCCTTATATCCTTAGAAGAAGAGGAGACTAAGAAACAGATACACACGGAGGACAGATCATGTGAAGACACGGAGAGGAGATGACCATCTATAAGCCAAGGAGAGAAGCCTCAGAAAAAACCACTCTGCTCACACCTTGATCTAGGATTTCTGGCTTCCAGAACCGCGGGAAAATAAATGTCTGTTCTTTAAGCACTCAGTCCGTGGTGTTTGTTATGGCAGCCCTAGCAAACAAGGACAAAGTCTTTTTCTGTCCCAGGAACTTTGTGCTCCTGTGCTTTCTGGTTGGAACCTTTCCTCCCAAGTTCCACTCAAGTATCCCCTCCTCACAGAGGCCATCCCACCAGTCTGATCTAGAATCAGCGCTCCCATCCCTCACAGCCAACCTCTCACATCTTGGCCTGGTCTGTGGTTTTCATACCTCCCTCCTCTAGCACCTGACACTATTTACTTGTCCAAGAGTTTATTTTCTGTCCCCTGATCCCTTCTGGAATGTAAGCTCCTTGAAGGCACTTTCTTCTTCTTTTTTACTATATAGTCTTTGATAAAGGGAAAAGTTCTGGTCTCCCTGAAGTCACTTGTGTGAGATCCAGGACGTTTAACATCTGGTGGTATCCGTCTAATACGCTCTGCAAATGCTGGTTGCCTGCTCTACTTACTAGCGACAATGGCTGCATCTTAACTGAAGCACTCTGATCCTCTCAAACTTTCGTGTGGGCTCCCGCATTTGTGTGTCCTGTGGTTTGCATGTGGTCCATATGGAACCAGCATTCTGGATGTCATGGTACTGGGAGGGGAGAATTAAACCTCTCCAGCAGAGAAAGCTACTCTGCTTGGAGTCAGAACTGAAAATAGATTTCTCTATTGGGCACCAATATGGATGCCATGGCCTCTCTTGTGCATCCCATTTAACACCTACTCTGGCAGTGGTAGCTCAGTGACACTATTATTTGAACATTTTTTGCCCATTATGGTGAGGACTACATATCCACAGAACATAAGTATGGTGGAATATTAGAAATGGCAGGAATTCCATTTATTGTGTAACTATACCAATCTTGCCAGTCATTTACCAGTCAGGATAGCGGCCTCACAATTTCTTATGAAAATATTGTATTGGAAGATAGATGACCTTTAGTAATTTTGTTCCTAGTATGAGTGAACAGCAGTCGGAGAGCTACCGGATGAAATAAAGACCCATGATAATGTATTTTATTCCTGGGAGAAAAATGAAGCCGACTGCAAAAGGACAGATCAACCTGATAATATTTCAAAAAAGACCTTATTAAAAATGAATACAATTTCATGAAAATTCCAATGGTGTTTAATTTAGGTAATATTATTGCTGCCTTACAGAAACTAAAGCACTCAACTATGTGACAGGTCACTTTCCACACTTATTAGTGTCTTAGGATTTTTCAACTCCTAAAACAGGGTGGAAATATAAAAATTAACATTTTTTTGTTAATAAGAAGCCAAAGGAAAAGCAAAAGACAAAATGTTGACTATAGAAATAAGCACAAAACGACAATAGTCTAAATTCAAAACACTTGGATGGTATCAATTTGCTAATTAGAATTTTCCTGGGATTATTGTTGCTTTAAAACCACAAAATGAACCATGAGCTTGTCCTGTCTGTCTCTCAAGTTCCAGATTGACAACTGTCATTTTTCCTTAGGAGGCAGAGGCACTTCCTTCTTTGGGTTTTTAGATGCTGTGGCTGTTTTGTGAGTGCCCGAGAACCAGGTCGATGTGAACACGCAGATTGATGAACGATTTACACCATAATGGCACAAAATCAAACCCCAGGTTTGGACTTTGGTCTAATGGCAAAGTTTAACATTGAGGTACTGATTAAAGTAAAACCTCCCTGTTTCAAGAGGTTTATTCATTTAAAAAAAAAAAAACCTAATAGTAACTGAATGAGTTTACAGTTCTGAATAACTGCATATATGGTTTATAGTAAACAACCTGAACAACCATTCTAAATGAGTTCTTTATATTCAGCTTCTAGAAGCTTGTAATTACATTTGAAGCAGGACATGTGATACCAGAAGATATAAAGCTATTCAGCTCCAACTGCCGCTTGAATTCAATGAAGGCAGTCCAGCAAGATCAGTGGAACACACAAGAAAATCATGGCAATTAATCATCTCTTAAAGTTGGCCTGAAGAAAGCTTCTCCTCAAAAACAAATAGATTTAACTCTTTTTTCATTAGTCCTGGGTTTTTAAAATAAATTGTGATGGGGTTGCTTTTTCAGCAGCAATTGATCTTTTCAGTCTTATATTTTCTATCTTGCTCTGTCATGTGAGGAAATTATAAACATAAATACTGTCATAGCATTTCAGTTTGAAAAGTGGAGGCCTGAGAAGAAAGTTTAAAAAAAAATTAGTATACTCTGGTTTTCAACAGCTTTGAAATCAAAAGTGGGCCTAAATGTATGTCAAGAAAAATACGGAAAATTTGAAAGAATACCATATCTGGATAGATTGACCCAAATCTAACAGTTTGCTAGTAATTTTAGCAAACTGCAAAAAATTTGATCAATTTTCTTATTCTTCCCACCATTCATTCATTATTTCAAAAAACGTTTGAGCCTCACTTGGCTGTACAACTAATGGCAGTGAACATTAAAGGATTTGAAGTTTCGTATTCATATTTAGGAATATATAGTTGATTTATCTTCTAATCCTTAAGATTAGAATTAAGTCCAACTTAATTTCTTTCAGTGCTCTCTTGGGCCATATCAATTATAATTGAAGTCAACCCTCCCCTTATAAGCCTGGGACACTGACTGGCGTGAGCCGATGCTGGAGAGCCATGTGGAGGAGAGAATGAAGCACGCACAAGCAGAATGTGGTTGGCATTGCCATCACAAACCACAGCACATGCTGGCCAAATGGGTCACGGCCACACAACTGGGCTATTCATGTTCTTCAAACATGCACCTCATTTACTTGTTTCTGATGTTTGCACATGCCTTTCCCTCTATTTTGTCCAATTTCAGCCTTTTGAACTTTCAATCATTCTAAAAGACCCAGCTCAAATAATTTTCCTTCATTAGAGCTTCTTTAATTTACCTTCTTCATTCTCCCCCTGAGATAATCTCTTCTTTTAAAATTTCTATTTATTTGTATTTTTCTTTTGGTATGTATCTAGAAGTGTATATGGTAGTTATTTTCCCCGTTGTATTCCTACTAGATTGTAAGCTCTTTGAAGATAATATCATTTCTTGTTTATCTTTGTAGTCCCTGGAAAATTTTGTTTGTTGTCTTTCAAACAGAAGGTGCCTGATAAGCATCAGTTGACAGAGTTGGGAGGAATTGGATACACTATTGGTGATATATATCTGGCGTATGGATTTTATTTTTACTTTTATTTTCTCTTCCATTGCCATAGATGGTAAAAAATGAATGCTTATATCAAGACTACATACACAGTCAAAGGGTTGTTGAATTAGAGTGGAACAACTGAGGCTAGAATTTAGCTCTTTATGTTAAATTTGTGAGACTAATTTTTCTAGTGGCAGTTTGGGAAGTCACCAACACAGACATAACGTCATTGCAAACCAGGAGGCCAAGCATAGCTGTGGGGAAGAGAGCCTATGTTCAAAAGGAAATATCCAAAATAATAGAATGGAGGGTCTAGAAAATCACCACCATGAATGCCTTTTTTGTGGTCTCATTTTCCCCAAGGTTGCTCTGGTATGAAAGTCCTTCTTTAAGGAGATAACATAAAAAGAAATAAGTGGTGGAAAAAAAAATCCACTCTTGTAATGGCCTTGTGTGTTCTTTGGCTGTTTCAATGTAATGTTTATCTAATAAATAGCATTTCAGTGTTAAACAGTGGAGCTGTGTCTGCACTCTTGAGCCAAAAGGCTGGACCTCCTTCAGGTCTTGCCATGTTCTTACTCATGAAAAAAGTTCTGTTTTAATGAAAAGAGATACTATGTAACTAGAGCCAGCACCCCTGATGGCTGCTTAACATTTTCATGCTTCTGGGTAGTATAGAAGTCTTCAAACAGAATCACAAGTTTTTCTGTGTGTGTATGTGTGCATATGTGCAAAAATGTAATTTTAGTAAAAACTGATAGTCCTTCAATAAAAAAAATCACCCAGATAATACTTTTTGAGATATAATTCTATGTAATTACTTCTTGTACTAAAGTGTTTAGGAGAGAAAATTGTCTGTGATTTCTATTGGTGCATCTGTATAATAACTATTATACAGAATGAATATTTTGAAGTCAGCATAAAAAAAAGAAGGAAAAAAGAAGACTAATGTGTGGTCGTGAAATTTTAAGAAATATGCTAATTCCAGAAGAGAGGAAAGGAAACCTATGTCCAATTACCCACCTCAACCTTTAGACAGTCAACACATTTAGATAGTATCCGAGTCATTTTTGAGAATTAATTCCAGAAATGTGGTCTCTGAACCTTGCTATTCTCCAGTGGAGGGAGAAATATTTCCTTAGAAGAGTTAGATGGATTTTCAACACAGCAGAGGAAGGAGATGGCTGCGTGAGGGTAGGTCATGTAGAGACTGACATTAAAGAGGAATAAAATGTAGTACATTAAAAATTGCCCCGACTTCAGAGAGGAATAATGATATTGTCTCGTTTATTTAATCTGTCTCTGTAAACTCAGGGGGAAGTGTTCATGTGGTTCTAAGGCAGTGTTTCTACTCTGACAAAGTATGCACTTTGTTTATGGATCAAGGAATTTCAGGCTGGTAAACGGGAAGGAGAAACTTGAAAGGGGATTTGATTAAAGTGTTATTATCATCAGTCTGAACTTCTTAATAAACCCTTGCATATTCATTCATACATTCCATTCATTTAAAAAACTATTAGGCATCTTCTGGGAGCACAGGAAGGATAGCTACACTGAGAGAAACAGGCCCTGTCCCTGGGGAACTTAAAATTAGTCAGAGTTAAACTATGCATAGTCCACATGCCCTGCAGCTGGGGCTTATTTTATTTAATCATTTAATTAATTAATTTTGGGGGCAGAAGAGGTGGTTTTTGTTTTTGAGCTTGTAATGTCCAGGCTCCAGCAATCAGAAGTCTATTCCGGGTACTGTTGGCATTGCTCCAGAATCCTACTGCAACCTGAGTATTTGTTCATGGATTCATTGAACATCTCCTACATTCATTCAATAAAGACACACCTACTATGTGCCAGGCACAGTTCTGGACTCTGGGCAGACTGAAGAAACACTTCAGCTATTTGTTCCCACTGAGCTTATATTCTTGCGACAGAATGATGATGATGGTGGGGCCACAAGTGATCAGTCCCACAGAGTATATAAGAGAAACAACTCCTTAACAGAAAAGTCAGACGCTGTATCAGAAAAAGAGGGAAGAGGTGCTAGGAAAGCAAAATTGACAGATGTCTATTCCAGCCCTCACCTAACATTCAGCTTGACACATCTTATGTCTGTCACCCCACATTTGAGCTTCTGACCCTGTTGTTTCCCTCTTTCCTTCCTGGCTCAGCACACTCCTGGGAAACTCTCGTGGTAACCATCCCTCTTACTTTAATTAAAAAAAATTATTTTATTAAGGTCATACTGGTTTATAACACTGTGTAATTTCAGGTGTACATTATTATATATGTATAGACTGCGTCTTGCTTACCCCCAATAGTCTAGTTTTTATTCCTCACCACACACATGTGCCCCTTTACTCCTTTTGCTCATCTCCCCACCCCCATCCCCTCTGGTAACCACTAATCTGTTCTCTTTATCCATATGTTTGTTTATCTTCCACGTATTAGTGAAATCATATGGTATTTGTCTTTGTCTGCCTTATTTTGCTTAATATAATACCCTCAAAGTCCATTCACATCATTGAAAATGGGACGATTTTGTCTTTTTTATGGCTGAGTAGTATTCCCTTGTATATACATATCACCTCTTCTTTATCCATTTACGAGTTGATGGGTGCTTGGATTGATTCCACGTCTTGGCTATTGTGAATAATGCTGCAGTGAACATGGGAGTGCAGGGGCCGGCCCAGTGGTACAGTGGTTAAGTTCACAGGTTCTGCTTCAGCGGCCTGGGGTTTGCTGGTTCGGATCCCAGGTATGGACACGGCACCTCTTGGCAAGCCATGCTGTGGTAGGCATCCCACATATAAAGTAGAGGAATATGGGCACGGCTATTAGCTTAGGGCCAGTCTTCTTCAGCAAAAAGAGGAGGATTGGCTGCAGATGTTAACTCAGGGCCAATCTTCCTCAAAAAAAACAAAACGAAACAAAACAACATAGGGGTGCAGAAATCTCTGTGTATTGTTGATTTCATGTTTTTTGGATAAATACCCAGTAGTAGGATAGCTGGATCGTATGGTATTTCTAGTTTTAATTTTTTGAGAAGTCTCTATACTGTTTTCCACAGTGGCTGCACCAGTTTGCATTCTCACCAGCAGTGTATGAGGGTTCCCTTTTCTCCACATCCTCTCCAAATTTGTTATTTCCTGTCTTGTTAATTATAGCCATTCTGACAACATTCTTCTTACTTTAACCCAACCCCAAGATCCCTGTTTTCCATACCCTGACCCAGTGGACAGTCCCTGTTCACAGTGTGTGTCACACCTTCAGACAGAAGGTGCGAGTGAGAAGCAGGAGTTAGGGTGTGGGTGAGAGAAGCAGGAGTTAGGGTGTGTGGGTGAGGGAAGCAGGATGAGCGGAGATAAGGATGGGGGAAGGGAAGAATTCATTGTAAGTGAACAAGAACAGCTTTACAAATAGAGATGATAGGAAAGAAAGTACAGTACATGGCAGTAGCACCAATGAAAAGCTAAGTTATTTTAGAGCAGGAAGAAATGAAGGGAAGTACTATTATTTTTTAATGAGTTAAAAGCAAAGAATAAAGTGTGAGGAAGGAAAAGGATGGGAAGAAAAGTCTGTAGCAGTGATTCTCGGCGTGTGATCCCATTTTGTGGAATTTGTTTAATACTCTGCACTTGTCAGAAACCCCGAGGACAGAGCTCTCCAAGTGAATCTGAAGTTTTTAGGCCTTTTGTTCCTTCTTCCGTATTTTCTGTAATTTTGATCTATATGCAGCATATGAGCATCACGCAAACTGTCAAAGTGCAGGTCAATGAACATAGTTAGAAACAAGAAAAAGATAAGAACAGCTCCCTACTTCTCAGTGTGTAGTAACAAGGAGGAATCTCTTGTTTTTTTTTTTTTTTTGAGGAAGATTAGCCCTGAGCTAACTACTGCCAGTCCTCCTCTTTTTGCCGAGGAGGCCTGGCCCTGAACTGACATCCGTGCCCGTCTTCCTCTACTTTATATGTGGGGCGCCTACCACAGCCTGGTTTTTGCCAAGCGGTGCCGTGTCTGCACCCGGGATCCAAACTGGCGAATCCCGGGCTGCTGAGAAGCAGACGGCCCCAGGAATCTCTTGAATTCACCCAAACTCCTTGCGAACTTACTCCTCACAATAATGGCTCAGTCACTTATTTGAGCAGACATGCAGAGGAGAAAGGGATTACACAATCTTTGTTGTACCCTATCTTACACAGACACAGAAACACATGCAAATATTGTAGAAATCAAACACTAAAGTTTTCCATCTGAAATGAAAGAATTATGTTAAAAACTCTTTTTTTATCAAATAAAATGCTAACGTTTTAACCTGGTAAATGTGCAGAGACATGTTCAATGCGATGTAAAAAGGCAAAGTTATAGGTCATATCATAACAATGAACACATACGATATTTACATGCCAGGACACGTTCTAAGGGCTTGACCTGTATGAATTGATCCACTTCTCACAATGGCCCTATGGGTCATATGCTGTTAGCAGGCCCATTTTAAAGATGAGGACGAGGAGCCAAGAAGCACTAACTTGCCAAAGATCACACGGTTTGGATTTGAAACCAAGAACCTATGTTCTTAACTACTTCCCGTCTGAACCTCTGTTCATAACCACTCTTCAACTCTACCTCTAAGCAGAATTCAGTACTATTATTGTAGCTTTAAGCAGATCAAGGGCAGTCAAAGAGAAGGATGGGAAGAGGCAGAGCAGAGGTATCGAAGGAAACATCGAGACTGGAGGAATGAGACTGGACAACACGGCGCGAAAAGGAATAGAAACAGAAGGAAGGGACCTGGAAGGAAGGGTCAATTAAGGAGAAGCTGGAAATGAGGTGATGGGGTTCATGGGCAGGCAGGAGAAGCAGAGTGGTGAGAGAAAGGCGGTCATGACCAGTTATGGAGGCGTGAGAATGAGTTCAGGTGATGAAGAGATGAAAAGCTCCAGGGAGGCATGATGTACGGGGTTGAAGGGGGACATGGAGGAGCCAGTCCTCGGAGGTAGGGTCAAGGAGAGAGGAGTTTAGAAAAGAGGAACTGGGTCCAGAAAGATAAAATAGAAAGAAAATAAAAAGCAAACGACAAAATGAAAAGAGAAGGTCCTGTCCTTGGGTATTCAAAATGCCATCATGCTGGTGTAGAATAAACATCATTTTAGTAAAGAGCATGATGTCAATGTCATGACACAGAGGCGAGAGCATTCACTAATAAAATAAAAAACTTTGAATCCAGCACCAGTGCCTTTTCATTTTGTCTATTCAATCCTCAACAGCTTGCGAGCTTTTGCTACTTAAATAGTAGAGACAGAAAGGGCCAAGCCAAATTGGCATTCTCCCTCCACTCAGGTCCCAGCCCTGTCAGCGGGGCAACCCAGAGGAATGGAGGAGCAATATACAGCTGTTTTTAATTGCCTTTAGAGGACATTTAAACATGCCACTGAGAACATAGCCCAATTTCGCACAATAAGAGCATGTAGGGCGGCTGCTGCCCCCTTAGGTCAGGCTGTGGGGATTCACACTTCCCAGTCTCTCGGTTCCTCCACTCAGGCATGTGGGGGCCTGCTGTCGCGTCTACCTGATAGACCTGAGTTCTCAAATGTCTAAAATAATGTGATTTAAGAGTCAAAGGAATACAGCCAAAGAAAATTTAGAAATATTTTGCTTGTTGACCAGAGAGGTGAGAATTCTCACTTGCAAATGGATTGCCTCCTGAATAGAAGCTAAATGCAAGAACTTTCTCTTCAATTCAACCCCTCATATTCCATGGGTTCCAAGTTTATCTGATTTTAACAATCACTTTGAGTGCTTACAGAATAAAAATTTTGCCGAAAATGTGTTCTGGAGATTCTGAAACATACGTCCAGGGGGGCCAAGGAATCCATTTTTTCCCCATGGGTACACACACACATACACACCCCGCCCCACACACAAGCGATTCTTTTGTTTTGATGTGTTTGGGAGGCACTGATGTACCTTATCCACCAGTTAAACTGCATTTCTTCTGTCGCGAATGTTTCCCGCCCTACATTTTACATCACATATTTATCTACGCGACCTCTAGATCCTCCACCTTCTACCCCCACTTACTACTTCCTCCTGTTGAAATCCTAGCCATTTTTCAAAGAGTAGGATTTCTTTCCCTTCCCAGTTGACAGTGCCCTCTTCGTCTCTGCTCTCCCATGCAATTCAGTTTGTGCTTACCTTGCATTACAGGCAGAGTACCCATCATGTCTTTAGTGGATTGCAAATTTGCCTAAGGCAGTAATCATTTCTTCAAATAGCCCCACCAATAGAAAATGTTTGGCTCCATGCTTGGGACGTTGCAGCTCTTCTGGAAGTGTTCTTCCCCTTCTCTGCCCTTTTTCCTTTTTGTATCCGTTCTGTACATAGCAACGTGCTTGCCTATAGTATTGAAGAAATGAGTAACTGAAATAGGAACTTTTGGAGGATTTGTTAATTTGTATTACTTTTTGATCTAGATAAAATAAACTTAGAAAAATGTACCTAGAGGCATTTAGCATGCAGAAAGGAGATGTTTTACCTTTATCTATGGGCAGCTCATAAATTACAGTGCTAAATTCTTGATGGTTTAATTTTGGGACATTTTTAGAATAAAAAAGCATTTAATTGATAATATAGGATGTACACAAAACTCCTCAGAGAACTAAAAAAAGTTACAAAATAAGTGGGAAAAATGCTGTCCTGTCCTCATCCACACAGAGTTTTGTTTACATATAAAGAAATGTGATGCCAAATAGCCTCTCATATGGTTCTTCTATCTTCTCCTAACTGCTTCAGATTTCTATTTCATTCTTTTTCTTTAGTATATCTTTAGATCAAATATAGTTTTACTTCCATAACAATAATTTCAAGGAGATTAATATTTCTCATCAATTTTTATAGCGATTTCCCTTAGTGGAAATTTCAGCCTACGTGCCAGTCATCAGCAGGTGTCCCAACTGTCATACAAGAGCTTGTTTTGCTTGCTTTAGGTGACACGGTTGTCATATGAATCTTATAACCTTGTGATCTCTCTCCAGTTCCTTGCATTGAAATTGTTTCCTTCAATTCCATCTTGATGTGTAACCCCAGCTTTGCAAGATCCCTCCTGTAAAACATCAACTTAATTGGTTAATGATCACTCATCAGTGTATTATTCTTATTAACATCCCTTACACAACTGGACGCAATTTCTTGAGAAATCAGGGAGGATTCTGCTTGGGAAAGAAATCTCAGTATCCTTTCAAGATTGTGTCCTAGTATTACAACATAAAACTACAAAATAGTCATGTTCTAACGTTGACTACGCAGCCATGACCGCATGATAGAAGGCATAAATTCACATTAAAAAACCCCTAAAAATGCATTCAATTATCCAAATGTTTCTTAACGTCCAGATGTTTGGCATTACAAGAAGTAAATATCTGGATAGCAATAAAATGTTTTTAGTTATCACCAGGACATTTTGTTTCCTATTAGACTGTATAGGAATCAGAGATATTATCAAATTTTTCTGATAATCACCTCCACAGTCAATGTAGTCAAGGTCACAGAAATTTTCAGTGTGAATTGTTTCCTACTCTAAACAATGCTCAGTGTTGTTGGCTCTAACCTAGCATGAATGCATAGCTTGTACATTTCTTCTGAATGCACTGCATTCCAATCTCACAAGTGAGGACTTTAAATAGCAGCTTATCATTATGTCAAAATTCCTTAATGTTTTCACACCAGAGAGAAGGCATATAAGGAAATAAGAAATTGAACTGCTCTAGACCATCACACTGCTATTTATGTGGTAAATGGGACATACACTGACCTCTACGAACTGTAAATGTTCAACTATACAAGACAGCTGGTGCATATAGAAGATGAGTTCTTTAGGAATTGGTCAAACAAAAAGATTCATTTGGAACTAGTTCTAACGCCTTTCCGTTACATAATGTCAGATGTGAAAAACTTCTATGCACACGCCCTGTGGCATTATATAAAAATAGCATCTCAGTGCAACTTGATCACCAGGTAATGTTACCGAAGGTAGCGATAGGTAGCAAGTACAGTAATTTGTGGCTATACAGCTTTAACAAAAAAAGGGCAACCTAGTGAACTCTCTTCAGTGAGCAATCGGGCTCCTTTCATTCTTTTGAATTATAAATATAGAGAAAATAAAAGCGGGAAAAGACCTAAAATATTTTACCTCGAGTAATTTCAACAGAATGTTGGAATGTATGTGTCAGACTCGACCATTCTTAAACCTGGTATGTAATTATAGCAAAACATCTTGCAGGATCTTCAAGCAATCATTTTCATTTTTCATTCTTACTTGGTGACTAAAAATTACCATTTAAAATTTCAGTGAGTAATCCACATCAATTTCAGATATTTAAGAAGTCACAGAGACCTAAAGATAGAATAAAATCTACAAAAGTATTCGAGAGGAGCTGGATGTGGTTCTTGGATAAGACGCTGCCATATTGGGGCTGCTTTATTTAGAATGATACTTACATGGTAAATAGAAAAAAATATATCCTTTACCACTCCTTGGTTATATCTATATGACAGAAAGAGTACCTGAGGCTGAGTAGTCTGTGTTGGGACAAAATAACACTTTTAATGTGTAAAGTATGCAAGTCAAGAGACCTCAGACTCTCTCCTTCACCAGAATGTAAGCTCTCTGAGGGCAGAAGTCTTATCTTCATGCTTCACTGCTGAGCTCCTCTGTACCTAGAATAGTACATTTCACGTAGCAGGTACTCACTAACTATTTATGGAATGAATGAATAAATTCAATCTTTCAGCAATTAGTTCTCGAGAGTCTGCTTGTTATGAGACACTGCTGGATATCAAGGGAGATGCAAAAACTGGATGAACACGCCTAGGTTCAGGAGGAAGTTAGTCTACTGGAGGAAAAAGACATGGAGAAATGCAATTAGAACACAAGTCAGTGAGGGTGAAATATGTTAGGAGTGATACTCGAACATAGGAGAGCAGATACTTGCCCTCAGGGGAAGGAGAGAGCATTTCAAGCTAGGGTGACCACAAACACCTGCCTACTGTTTGCACTCTACATGAAAGAAAGAAAGAAAGAAAGAAAGGAAGGAAGGAAGGAAGGAAGGAAAGAAAGAAGGAAGGAAGGAAGGAAGAAAGATAGGAAGAAAAAAAGAAAGGAAGAAAGAAAAGAATGGAATGCTTAGCCCTGGTTTCTTCTCAGAAAACAGAAGGGTGAAAGCAACCTAGGGAGAAAAGTGGGGAGAAACTTCAGGACAGTTGGCCTGAGGTTGTGAACTGTCAGTCAGCAATGTCTAGGCATTTGAGAGGAGGGAAAAGGACTAGCAAGATTTCACTCAACCATATGAGTGACCATTTTATTATTTGCTTTTAACATTGTAGGTTCTCTAGATTTCTGGAAGAGGCTATAGCAGATGTGCTGAGTACCCTGAGAGAAGCTGTTCTGGTAATATTGGTCATCACAGGAGAAGGAGGAAATATATGTTCTCATAAGAGTTCCAGCCCAGTTTTTCTAGACTCCAGAGAGAATGTTTTTGCCTGAGCAATGAAACTTTTGGGTGGTCATCCAAGACAAGCCAGAAAGCCTGTTGAGGTTCTCCAATTGCTACTTATCATTCACCATAATTTTTATAATTATAGGTTTGTCTAATACGATCCTTGATCCATTATGTTCTTTACACATATATCAAGTTTTCTATTTTACAATTGTGCTGGGAGTGATTTAAAGTTGTGGTATTATACAATTTAAATCAGGAAAATAAATTTTTAAAAAATGTGACAAAAATCACGTCTGAAATGTATACACATTCTTTATACCACTATCTCTGATTCATTTCATTGGGTTTAACACAGTGGGATGTGTTAAAATTAAGTGAAGTGTGGCTTTTTCTGTGATTAGTAAAAAGCTTTTTCTAAGATTTGCTTAACCTCTCGCTGTGTGCAGTGGCTGACGGATTCCGTTAGAGGGTTGGTTTGATAGCAACTAATCTGAATTCCCAGCAACTCAGGCGGCAGAAATTGTTTCGGGCACTCAGACCTATCAGAAGAAAAGACAACCAATAACAGAAGTGCTGTAGGCTTGTTACACTTTATCTGCTTCCATTTGCACGATACTATTTGGAAGATAACGATTCAGGCAGCGTTCCTGCTGACTGCTTAATATATACCAAGTGTCAGGCTCCAGACCACAGGTCTGTTTTCCTCCCTTGGGCTTAGGCAGAAAGCATGACGGTCTCCTGGTGCTCCTGTTTAGTTCATTCTAGGCTTTGCTGGATTCTGTGGATCCAGACAGTACCCCAACCTAGGCCACATCTAAGCAACACACACTCTTGGCTCAACACAAAGCCAGCCCGTTTTTTGCACAGAAAGACACAAAGTGCTTGCTTTCCCTCAGGGTGAATTCTCCTGGCAGTGAGTAGAAATCAACCTGAGTAAGACAGATTATCAATGGCTGCCTTTTTGAGGAAGGATTACTCTTTTGCTTTGCTTTTAGATGAGTGAGCTCAGAGGGACTAGAAGTGCCATTTCTATAGCATCGCTTATTCTAGAATAACGGACAATGGCTCAGCAATTCCTTATAATTATTTTTATCTTATTTGGTATGTTTACCATAGGACCCAGTCATCTTGCTCTTAGATATTTACTCAGGATAAAGGAAAAGTAATATTCACACAAAAATATGTACACCTCTATAATCACCAAAGATGGCAGACAAGCTAAACGCCCTTCAGTAAGTGAATGGATAAATCTCTATTCGATGGAAAGCTACTCAGCAATAAAAAGGAACAAACTATTGATACATGCAACAACTTGGATGAATCTCAAAGGCATTACACTGAATGAAAGAAGCCAGTCTCAAAAAGTTACATGCTGCATGAATCCAATTATGTGACATTCTCAAACATATATATGTTTTTAACTATAGCAACAGAGAATGGATCATTGTCTGCTAGGGGTTAGGTGTGAGGGGAGAGGATTGACTGGGAGAGTGATGGAAATATTTTATACTCTCATTGTGGTGTCAATTACATAAATCTAGACAAACCTTAAAACTCATAGGACGATACACCAAAAAAGTCAATTTTACTGTTTGTGAATTTAAATAAATGCGTGCACATGTGTGTGCGCACACACACACACACACACACACAGACACTGCAGCAACCCAGGGCGGGAACTTGGACTACAGGGGTCAGTGGATGCCAACATGACCTACAAACTCAATAGCTGCTCCTGGAGGCAGGTTGATGGGTCTGCCGCATTCTTCTGGATATAGACAGAAGCCGTGCAGTGTGACTACTATGGGGGACGTGGGGTGGGTAGCTGCAATGACTCCCCACCACTCCTTAGCCTGCCATAATTCTTGGAATTGTTAGCATTAGAGCACCTCTCAGCCTTAAAGCAGTTTGTCTTCATTGTGCTATTCCAATATAAATAGGTTAACTAGGAAAAAGAATCTATTAACACTTTATAAGGAAGAGGTCTCTTGGATGGAGCGTGCTTAGAGATTTCCGGGAAAACGGCGCACAGGGCTGCTGTATTTGTTGGAAGGACAGGGAAGAGAAGGCTGGAGCAAGGGAGGCTCCCAAGTATGGGAGACCTAGGGAAGTCAGTAGAGGCCACAAGGGCCACCACCACCAGGGAGGACAGTTCCCTAAAAAGGGGCAAGGCAGCCATGTCAACACAATCCATCTGCCATAAACGTAAATACTAGGTCTGTCAATCAATGTTAAAATAAGGCCCAGCTGACAGGTCAAGAAACTCTAGCTATTAGAAATGGGGTTATTAAAATTGCTTTTTCAAAACGTGTTAACCCCGGAGAGGACTCTCACTCACTTACACAGGATTTGTTTCTAAATGCTGGAGGGTAGATTTTGCCCATCAGTTCCCCCAGGACACCTACCACACTGCTCACGGTCCAGACTCAGTGATTATAGAATGTTTGACCTAATTCCCTCCAACAGCTTCAGTGACTTCATCCATTTATAATAAAACCCACACTATGTCCCGTGTTTATTCTTCAGTCTGTCTGACTGTCCTGCTGTTCCTTGAATACACCAAGCTCACTCCCACCTCAGGGCCTTTGCATTTTCTGTTTCACCTGCCTGAACACTGTTGCCACAAACCTCATTCTTCCAGTCTCAACTCTAGTGTCACCTCCTCAGAAAGGCCTTTCCATCAAATGCAGCCTCCACACACCAAGGCCTGCTCACATTGCCCTCTTTGATATTCTTCACTGTACTTGTCTGTGCCTGACGTTATTTGTGCATTTGTTTAGAGGGTAGTTTACAAGTCCACTGATTCTGGAACGAGATGCCTGCTCTGAATCCCAGCATCATCCCTTCCTGTGTGACCTTGGGAAGGTGATAGCCTCTCTGGGACTTGGGTTTTTATTTTGTCAAATGGGGATAATGAGAGTGCCTAATTATGTGTTATGGTTTCACTGAAGTGATTTAACATATGTGAACTGTTTAGAACGGTGGCTGGTGACTCAAATACAAGATCTCTCAGCTTTTCAGGTGGAGAGTAGCTCATGCCTTGCCTGGTCAAGGTGACTTGTCACTGGGGGGACATGTGGCCCCAGCTGCACTATTCTGAACCCTTCCTTAAAGCCTGATATGAAGGGAAAGAGAGGACTACTCTCCTTTGGAAAGTTCAGGAGCTGAGATCATGTACACCAGGGGTTGCTGGGGGAAATATATAGACTTCCACTTGGAGAAAACGTGCTCAAAAATGAAGCTGAGGCTAAACAAAGCAGGAGAAAGAGAGAGACAGACAGACTGAGAATTCTATTATCATTTGAATCCCTGGTTCTAGCCATGCCAGAGCCAAACTACTATTGGAAGTTTTAGTTATAGGAGCCAATTAAGACTCTTTTTTGCTAAAACTAGATAAATTTGGTTTCTGTCATTTGCAATAGAAAAAAAGCCCAGAAGAACATAAAAGGTGTTGTTTTCGCTTTCTGAGTGTCCATATCATGCCCTCCCCAGTTTTCCTTTCGGACGCCCCCTCACCACTCCACTCTCAAGTGCACGAGTGGTGGCAATTGGCTTGGCCAATTAATGAATTCCATCTTCTTGGCTACAGTGATTGGTTCAGGGATGGGCACAAGGCATGTTCTAGGTCAAAGGGACTCAGTTTGGGGATTGTAATAGAAACTAATGGAAACATGAAGCTAGTTTTTCTCTGGAATTGCAATGTTGGAGGATGCCAGCTTGGAGCTGTTGGGGCCATTATGTGCAAAAGGTCTGTCTGAAAGCAGAGCCCACAGAGAAAATTTAAACATGGAGAGATCAAGGCTGATGACATCAAGGTTCAGAACAGCTGAGGTTAAGAGGTTCAGGAAGCTTAAAAAACACATTAAAGGGAATTGTTAATCAGCTGCAGAGCACACATGTTTAGAATCTCACTAAATCATGATTTTCCCAATTGGCTTTGTGTTCTGCAAGAAGATTTTAGATGCGGCGTTAGCCAAAGGAGAAGTTATTTCTGCCATTTGCTTCATTATATAGAAAGATTATGAAAATGGAAATTTTCTAATTGAAAATTATGATAGAATCAGAATTTCAGAGCTGAAAGGAACCTTAGAGTTTATCTAGACTGGCAGTCTCCAAGCTATGGGCCATATGCTTCTTACAAGTGGTCTTTAAATCCATCTGTGTCAGAAACTTTGTCCTGTAGAAGAAAGCAAGCACATATCTGGCACATACGCACGAATTATAATTTTTCAAATGTACATAGATGATACTATGATTAACTTTGTTAAAATTCATTTAACATCCGGACTGAAAGCATAGTAGCTATTTATCATTATATTTTCTCCTTCAATATTTAGTAAAAGTACTACCAACCTTTGGTAGAGGGGAGAGTCACAGAGCCCTGGCACCATGATTGCCTCTGTCTGTCACGCTCTCCACCCCCTTCCTTTCCTTAAGTTAATGCTTCCTCTTTCCTCACCCCTCAGCTCAAGAATCACCTCCTCAGGAGAAGGCTTCCCAATCGGGGAAGCTTGTCCCAGCTCCTGTCCGAGGCAGTCTTTTGTTTTGTCTTCCACAGACAGCATTGTGTTCCTTCCAAGCACTTCTCTCAGCTTCTCTGGAGGTCACTCTGCTCTTGCGCCTCAGTTTGACCACATCTGATTCCTCCACAAGGGTGGAAGCACCCTGAGAGCAGGCACTGTGTCTGTTTTGGGGCATCCTTGTCTTTCCAGTGCCTGGCACCTCATAAAGTCTGTTGCAAAGATGAAGCAGTCTGCCAAGGTGTCTTAAATTCCTATTATCTGTGCTCTGCAACATGCATTCTGCCCTGTTTTTTTTACATTCTTTTGCCTGATTTCTACTTTTTCTGTCCCTGAAACTAGTCTTGGAACTCTTCAAGGGCAGAAACTGTGTCGCATTTATCTTTCTATCACCAATGTATGTACCTAATTGTATCCAAAATGTGAATAGAAAGCACACCTGCAAGATTGTGACATAACGAGAAAACTATGTCCTGTATACAGCCCTGTGCTAAAAATAGCCCAGCACATGCTCTGGTATAATCTGACTCAGATGCTTCAGTATCATAGCATTTCAGGAATAGGCCTGTCTTTATACACTAGTTAAAACCCATGACTTGAGTTGCTACATTTAAGCAACTGTTAAGATAAGATGGACTATATTACTCCTGGGTTAACTAGAAGCAAAGGCTCCTTAAGCCTGCTACATTCTGTTGCTTCGTAAAGATCTCCTTCTCTACTTAATCTTATGTGAAAGCTAAAGGAATCAACGACATGTGGCCTGGGAAGACCACCCAAGAATTGTGCTGCATTTACCGCAATGCGCAAGCATAAACTTTTAGAGTTACACACTCGAGGTTTGAACCCTAGCTTTGCTACCACCTAGCTGTGTGACCTTAGCTGGCTAATATATCTCTTTTAGCTTTATTTTCTTCACAGCTAAGTGGCGAGAACAATAATACCACCCCACAGGACTGTAGGAAGCATAGTTGAAACCATGCAGGTTAAGTGCTCTGCCCAAGGCCAGACAGAAGTTTCATGATCAAATCACTGCTTCTCCTCCTTCCTGGAGCGGGTCGGGGTGGGGTGGGGCGCGGGTGGAGCTGATCTAGCATGAGCAGGACAAACATCTTGGATTGCAGCAACTCTGCCTCTTCTTTTTCTGCAGCCAGGGTAGTAAATCGGAGAGAATTAAAAAGATCCTAGGGAACAGAGAACAACTCTGTTGAAGTCATTATTAACCATTTATTCTTTTTCGGATGAGAGCGGGGAGGTGGGAGTGTTGGGGTACGGTAGCTTGAAGATAAAGTTGGGACAACCGACTGACATTTGGGTACAACAGTAAGTTTGTTCCAATAAGAATGAAGTATCAAAAGACCTTGAGGACAGAAAACAGACAGATCTATTTCAAATCTAGTCAGTATAGATCCTATGATAAACATTGAGTGCCTTCCTGGCAGCTGCAGATTGCCGGCATTTTTATTGAGGATTTGAAGTGGAGGTGGGGTCTGTGACATTTTTGTTGCATGAGGCTCCACTTACATGCTCATTTCCTCTGAAACCTGATGTTTAATGATTGCCTTTCTAAATGGTGAGAATTCAGATTAGATAATGGAGAGGAAGAATACTATAGATTATAAAGTACAACACAAATGTAAAGAATAATTATAAAAGCTTTCTAACTCCAACAAGCCGTCTCCCTCAGTTCCTTCTAATCCGTTCTCCAGACTGGGCTGGGGGTTTATTCCTAAAACACAATCTGGCCATGTCTTTCCCTTACTTGCAGTCCCTCTGATCTCAATACTTATAGCAGGAACTGTCATTTTCTTTAAATGCTTAAGTTTTTGTTTATTGGTTAGAAAATGTCAAATGGCACCGAGAAGTGGCAAATCTTTTCTTACTTGTTCCTTCCTCAGCTCTGCTTTTCAGAGGAAGCCACCTTGAATTCTTCTAGCTTTTTAATTTCTTTTACTAACTGAATTCTACATAAATAATATGCTTATAAAGTAGTATTTGATTTATCGATTTTTGGCTATACCTGTTGACTTTCAGCCCACCCACACCCCAATGGGATTCTTCTATTTTTTTTTTTCTGAGTCAAGGATAGATTTTTCTGAGTCAAGAACAAGGACATTCTCTTATGTAACCAAAGTAGAGTTATCGAATCTAGGAAATTGTATATTGGTAAAATACTATTATCTAATCTATAGTCCATTTGCCATTTTTATCAATTGTCTCAACAATGTCTTTTACAGAATCTTCTTTTCCTCCAGGACAGGATCCAGTAAGGACCACACATTGCATATTTTGGGGTCATATTTCTTTAGTCTGTTAATTTGAAATAGTTCCTAAACTTTTCTTTGTCTTTCATGACATGGCACTTTTTAAAAAGAGTTATAGACCACTAGTTTTATAGAGTGTTTCTCCACGTGAGTTTTATGACACTTTGTCACGATCAGATTCACTTGTACAATTCCAGCCAAAATACTACAAAAGGGATACTGTGTCCTTCTCGGGGCATCACATTCAGAGTCATAGGACATTAATTTTGATCATTTGGTCATGGTCTTGTCCAGTTTCTTCACCAACTGTATAGTTACTATTTTTCCCTTACAGTTAATAAGCAGTCCATGAGAAGACACTATAAGAACACATACATATCTGGCTCTCCATCAAGCTTTCTTCCCTAGATTGAGCATCTATTGATGATTTTTGCTTAAACTAGATTGAGCATCCATTGATGATTTTTGCGTAAACCAGTCTTCACTACGATGGTTAGAAAAATGATGACTTTCCACATCCACCATGTCCTCCACTTTTATCTACTGACATTCTACTGTGAGGAAGAGCCCTCCTCCTCTCACCTTACCCTTCCATTCACACCCCCCTTCACCCTCTCCTCCCCTTGCTCTGAGAGCAAATCTACTTGAGTGGCTGCTGTTCACTGTCAGTGGTTCCAAGTCAGAGGGAGGAAGTTGATAGAAGCCAGTCTCCTTTCGACCATGTCCCTGGATACACACACACACACAAACGAGCTTAAATATGTGCGTGTGAGTGAGAAAGCTTAAAAGGGAAATTATAACATAGAAGCCTCTTTAATCTCCTCCTGCAGATAGGCAGAAGGGAGCATATGGATCTATATTTGTGATAAGTATATGACTTACTTCTTCGATACTTCAGTGATCCAAATTTAAAACAAAATTTATACGATGCTTTCAGGATCTATTTATCTCAGGAGCAGCCTGAGGTTGCCAGGTGAAGTGGTGGGGGCAAAGCAAACCAAACCTAGCAAAAAGCAAGAACAATCTTGCTATGATTTGAAGTTCCTTAGCTTTGTGCATTAGGAATTTTCTCGGTTTTGCACGATCAAAATAAAAGCAGAAATAAACTGGGTGCTGAGGTTGCTATATGATTTCAACTATTTTCGTAACCCCCAGTTTCAAGTTTTTGTATTTTATATTTGTACTTAATATTAATCAAAACAG
This sequence comes from Equus quagga, assembly GCF_021613505.1. Lineage (NCBI taxonomy): Eukaryota > Metazoa > Chordata > Mammalia > Perissodactyla > Equidae > Equus > Equus quagga. The sequence continues at coordinate 24,384,584 of NC_060267.1, read as the reverse complement.
CCCCATTTTTCTCATTGTTTGACCTTAGAAAAATTGAATTTGAATGTATAAAATGCATTAGAATTTTATATATCAAAACCCTATTGTTGGGGTTTTCTTATAATTCTAATTAAAATGGAAAGATTAAAACATTCAAACTTTGAATTACTAACTGAAGCCCAAGATCCTTACAATGACACATGAGGCTCTTTATGATCTGATTTCTTCCTAACCTTCCAATGTCACGTCCTCATGCTTCCTACTTTTTGTCAAACTCCTCTAAACTCCTTGAATATTCTGTGTTTCTTGCTCTCATGACTGCTTTGTTGTCCCTGCCTGGAACACCCTTTCTCCACTTACTTGCCTGATAAAATTGTGCTTCTCTTTCCAGACAGCTCAGAAGTAATGTCCTCGAGGAAAAGTCACAGAGAGAGTCTGTTCCCCTCTTCTTGCTGCATCCAACTCCCACGTGCACCCACATTACTCTGGGAGATGCTCATTCTCATAGTCCGTGCTTCTTTTCTGGAATTATTTGTCAGCAGCGACTCAAGGGCTGGAATATTTCACCATTCTTTCTTCCCCATGCCTAGCATGGTTGCAGGCACGTGCCAAGCACATAGCAAATGTAATTATTTGACAAACTGTATAATAGTATGCTATGTTCTTGAAGTCTGTTCAAGTGACTGCCTTCATATTGAGAAACACATCTCCTGTTGAAATTGAAATGTCAAGAGGTATGGATGGGGCTACCTCTAGCTATTTGTCAAACTTCCTCAGCGTTGAAGTTCTCATGGCACCTAAGTGCATTGGTGGGGTTTCTAGGACTTCAAAAAATTATTAAAATAATGTAGCTATATCATAACCACCTTATAGCCAGTTTGGAAGATAGCAAAAAGGAAAAGTATGCCTTTGCTTTTATTGCCCTAACAGTACCACAGTTTACTTAATCATTTCCACATTGTTGGCTGTACTCCAAATTACATAGTTATTCCCATAATTTTGGGACATTTAAATGGTTTCCAATTCTTGTTACTATAAATAATATTATGGAAAGCATCTTTTCCCATAGATTTTAAAGTTATTTCCTTAGGATTGATTATCCAAATTGCAAAATCTGGGCCCAAACAGTACAAGCACTTTCACGGATCATGATATTTATCATCAAACTGCCTTCAAGAATGATTTTGCCAATATACAATGCTGCCAGAAATATATGAATACCCTTTTCACCTCATTCTTACCATTCTTTTTTGATTTTCACTAGATAATGTCTCATGGTTGTTTTGAAATCTGGGCCTTTTTCGAATTGTACAGAAATATATTGTTTATGTATTATTCTTGGTGGAAACTTACTAAGACATAAAATTTAAAAGTCTACTTTGAAACTTAGATCCCTTTTATGGTTTAAAATATTGGAACATGATTGCTTTCCAACTCCTAATTATCAAATTCCGGATATGATGAGTTCTAACATCATTTTCTCATAAATTTAATATTTCTACTTTGTTTCAATTCCTGGAGCTTGTTGCTATAGAAAAACGTATGGTGGATCACATGTCACCTATCCTGCGTTGGCAAAGAAAATAACTCCATCTCTGCAGTTGTCTGGCACATCTTGACTAAATATATAGCAAAACTTAGAAGTGTTTCAAAGGTTTTTTGTTCCAAAATTTAGGGGAAAAAACTGAGTCGCTTGCATATGCAAGTATAAAATGATTCACTTAGTATTAGTGCCTTTAGGTTCTTTGGTTGAAGAACGTGTGTGAGGGAATGGAAGGAGTCCTCATTTCAACGCAATTAAAGACTTGATATTTTTTTCCTCTTTGTTTCCAGGAAAAGATTTATGGTATGGTAAACGGAGATTCCAAATTGGCTGTCAGGCATTTTAGCTACATGATGCCAACTTTTGCAAGTGAACTGTAAATGTTGTTCTCAAACAGTTGTACGGATGGCTGGTCAAACTGATCCACCTGTCTTAATGGGTCATTGTGTAACAGGGCGGAAAAATAGGAAACTTGATTGAGGCCCCATTTTGATCAGAGACTGAAATCAAATGATGTGAGTGCTCAGGTCATTACGATGTCCTCCAGTAACTCTGTCCTGTGTGACTTCATCTCTAAGTAGAGCGGGAGCTCTGCTGACCTCCCCTCAATCAAGTTCATGCAAATAGGATTGTTTTTCATGGTATCAACATTTGATGTGTTTCGTGATAAGGTTCAGTTTTCTCAAAGGAATATTGTAAATGCAACACATTTATTTTGATAATTTTTCGTATAACTTTTGAACAGGGAGAACATACGTGGTTTTCTCAAGGGGGAGAAACAAACAACAATTCTCATCAAATAAGGTTTTATTGAGGAAAAATGCACTTTAATTTTATAGTTGTTTATCTCTGTCTGCTCCTGGCTCCTTCTCAGCTTCTCAAAACCCTCATCTACCTACCCACTGGCTCACCCACACCATTCCAGAACTTGTATGACCCCTGGGAGAACATAAGGGTCCTCTCTCTACTAGCAAGAGGTGTTTGGCAAGCATCTTCTGCTGTAAGTGTTGTTCCTCAAGCAGTTGTTTCATAACATTCTTCAGAGGCAAATAAATGAACTGATACAAGGAACCAGACAGATACATCAGTGACCATTCAGATTGATCCACTTGCCTTAATGGATCATTATATAACAGAGTTAAAAACAACAACAAAACAACCCATTTTGCCTTAAAGCTCTAGGGATGTAGTGCCTGGAGGTCAGCCAAATCTTTCCTGTTCAGTGATAGTGACCATGTGGTCATCCTCATCTTGGGAGGAGCTTGGGATTTAGGTGAGGGTATGGAGGTTCGGAGAGGGAATCTGCCTGTTTGGTCTCCTTCTGCTAAAATCATTATCTTGGTCTTTTAGTTATTTTCTTTCTTGCTTTTGTTCCTTCTTGATACTCCCACCTCCCCTCCTTGCCCAGAATGTGTATAATTAGTGCCTTTCCTCCCCATCCCCTCCACCCCCTGAATCTCTTATGCAGAGGAGGAACCCAGCCTTATACTCTGCTGTGTTGCCTTGTTCTTCACAGTCAAGTATCCTGGAGCTGTACATCTTTTCCCACCACCCTGGCTTCATATTCATCTGATTTTTCCACTTAAAGACTTATTATGCCCTGAGGCTTCCTTAGCTCGGTTTCCTTGAAATGGATGTGGGCCCAGATTTACAGCAGAGCTTTGTTACTCTTCCTCACAAGGGCCATACCTCTGCCATGATAGTTTTTTCTGCTCCCGCAGCTACTTTTCCATCAGTTTGTTCTCTTGCCACTTTTCCCATGTTGGGCAGTCAGTGCTATGCTGTGATTAGGTCCATCTTTTGGGAGGTATTTTTGACATTCTGTTGAGTTGTTTGGATTCTGGGGCAAGATGTACTCTCTCTGTGGTCTCTTTCTAGGTAAATGACTCTATCAAAGAGTGGTACAAAAAATGATGTGAAACTCACACATTTGTAAAATAAAGCCAATATAAACATGAATGATGCTGTTGATGTCTCTTAATAGGACGTCTAGCACCAGGGAATAGAAACAGAAATTTAGTTTTTGGTGATTCATTACTTAATGAGAAATATTCCATTTTGATATTTGTAAACAAGGTGAAACTGCAATTTGTTCATTTATTCATCCATTTAGTCAACATATGTTATTTGAGCATCTTTTATGAGTTGGATTTTGCACTAAATAATGGAGATACAAAGATGAATGAAACAGTTCCCACCCACAGGGATATAACAGAGTAAGGGAAGAGACAGATATAGAAACAGGTCATTTGACAACAGTGATACGTCTATTAATAGGATATACACAGAGAATTAAGGGAGTATGAATAAACGAATAATGGAATGAGTGAATGAATCTATCCATCTATCTCCTTTAATGTAATGAAAAGCAAGTAATTCAATTGCAACTTTGCTACTTACTGGATGTGCTGGTTTGAAAATACATCTGCAAGCTTTTAATACCCTTCCTATCAAGAGGTGGGATTTATGCTTTTTCTTTTGAAGCTGGGCAGGAATTTTAACTATTTTGCACAATAGGGTGTGCTGGAAGTGATGCTATGTGGCTTCCAAAGAAAAGACATAAAAGACACAGAGCCTGCCCTCCTGGAGCACTCGTGCTGGAGCCCCCAGTGCCGTCTGTGGAGTCCGACTTAGCCCATGTAAAGAGACTTCCTGGAGAAGCCTGGGACTATGTGAAGAAAGACAGAGATGCCTGGCTAGCCCCAGTTGCTCCAACATCAATACTATTCCAGTCCAGCCATTATTTGACAGCAACCACATGAGAGCCCCAAGTCAGAATTACCCAGTGGAGCCCTTCCCAGATTCCTGACCCACAAAAACCATAAGAGAGAATAAAATGTTTCTTGTTGTTTTAAGACACTAAGTATTGGGGAGATTTGTTGCACATCAGAAGATAAATGGAACAGGTTTTTTTTTTTTTACTTTGTAGTGAGATTCTACTATAGCATAAACTTAAAACATGTGGCATTAACTTTGGGTCTGGCAGTAGGCACTTGCTAGACGAGCCTTGAAGAAATCGTTAGCAGAAGCTTGATGGACCTTGAGGCATCTATTGCAAAAGTTTAAAGGAAAGTGAAGAAGTCTTTATTGAAAACTGGAGGAAAGGAGACTTTTGTTAGATGGTGGAAAGTTTAGCAAAATTGTCACCTATAGAAATGTGGAAAAGAGAAAATGTACCAAATGAACTGATGGATCTGGCTAAGAAAATTGCCGGCAGAATGTTGGAAAGTCCAACTGGTTTCTTTTAGATGTGGGTACTAAGATACAAATATAGAGAGATGAGCCAAAAATGCAACTGTTCAGTTTTCAATAAAAATTTAGAGGAAATATTAAGATGCCAGGACTCTCTGTGTTTGAAAATAAAATTGTTTCTTATTTCTGGTCTAACTAGATGGCAAAAAAGTCTCAAATTAAGTAATAGTTTCAGGGCAAAGGTCAATTCCATGGTGGTCTTGTAATATCCTTGGTTAAGACCTCAGAATGATGTCAGGGGGTGCCCCATAGAGCCTTTCAAACAGACAAGAGATCTTCTAAGGGTCTTAAAGGCACGCCTCACAGACCCTCTCTGTTAACCTGTGGGACCTTCAAGAATCCTAGGGGAATTTTCCAACAGCAACCTCACAGGAAGCCCAAGGTGAGAAGGTTTACCTTAAAGAGATTTGTAGAGCTTTTGTTTAATGACATGGATTATATATTAATTTACAAAAATCCCACAAAAATTTTAAAGGAATTGTATTGGCCTGAACTGAAAAGGACAAAGACAAAACAAAGTGAAAAGAGGCCTTTGTTGCTTCAAACCCATATGAGTGGGAGACCTACTCAGCTGCAAACAGGCCAGTTTTTATGGAAAAGTAAAAATGACTTAGAGGGGAAAACCAAGAGCATAGAGAGAGAAGCTGAGAATCACAGAAACTCGTTCCCTGGAAGTAGGACTTGGCCTTGAGTAAGGAACTGGCAACTTGTGCCCAGCTGGATTTCAGAATTGCCGTGGACCAGAGACCACTATGTGCTTCTTGTTTTCCCTCTTTATGAGTGGGAATGTCTATAATAGTTATCCTATGCCTGTCCCACCATTGTGCGTTAGGTATGTGGGGCACACAACTTGTCACTCTATTTCCTAAGTCTTCACATTGAGAGGAACTATACTCAAAGAACCATGCCCAAAGATGTGTACCTGAGGAATGTCATGCGCACTTGGATTCGATTTAGATGCTGAGATCCTGAACTTCAAGCCTGATACCTGAATGTGATGAAACTGTAAGGGTCTTGGGAAGAGGGTAATGTATTTTGTTTGTGTAATTTGTACCTAGGAAATAAGCTGCAGTGGTTTTAAAATATGTCTGCAAATACTTTGACACACCTTCTGTTAGGAGGTTGGTCTATGTACCTTTTTCTTGAAACAAGGTGGGCTTTTGAAATGGTTTTGACCAATGGAGTAGGGCAGTGGGATGCTATGTGCTTTCCAAGGCTAGATCTTAAACTGTAATGCAAATTTTCCTTGTTTCTGAAGCATTTGAAATAGATCCCTGTGCTGGAAGGTAAGCAGTCTGACTGCCCTGAGGCCACCAGGCTGTGAGGAAACCCACTGGCCCTCCTGTAGAGATTATATAAAGGAGGCCTGGAGCAAAATCTCTATCTCTATCTATGTATCCATGTGTCTACCATCTACCTCTTATCTATCTATCTATCTGTCATCATCATCTATCTACATACATACATAGAGAGATGCCTGGCCAATCCCCGTAGCTCCAGACCTTCCATGTTCCTGTTCCAGCCACCTTCTGATTGGATGAGATGACTTAGAGCCTGAAGGTTGAGAAGCAGTCAGCTATGTGAGGAGGGAACCCTTAGGATTTTTTAAGATGTGTGTGAAGTGTTTCATACAGTACCTTGGTGTGCTGCTTCACGTTCCAGACCCTCAGATGAGTAGGGCTGGCAGTGAAGCAGCTTGGTGTGGGCACCCTGAGAGTGATTCTTTCTTTAAATTCTGCAGCTTTGGCATCTGTCTTGCCTCACTCTAGTCCTGGCCCTGCATGTGGACCTCCACATTTTAGGTCTGCGATGCATTACTGCTTATCAAGTTTGAGACGTATCCAAATGAAAGAAAAGAATCCACGTAGACAAGACACACATAGACACATAGACCCAGGAAAAAGTGAAAGGATTGATGAAAACTATTATGTTCTTACGTATTATAACCAATAAGAATGTTGTGACAGTAGCCAGAGAACTGGCCCCTGTTTGTATTCAGGGACAGGACTTGCTAAGGTACAAGGCCGGGATTACGTAGTGAAGTGAGCAGTCTCATTAAGCTGGTAGTGTTTTAGTACCTGTTGGGTGATGAACTGATCAGTTCCAAATGGGTAAAAGGCAGTGATATCTTCTGAGAAAGAGAAAGAGAGCGAGCGAGCGGGCGAGAGAGAAAAGCAGTGTTCAGCCAATGATCTCAGCAAGGCGTTCTAAGTGCTGCACCAGGAGGGGACTCTTGGAAAAATTCAATATTCACGGAGTCCTCTTTTGTAACATAAATAATTGTTTTGGTCAAATTCTTAAAAAACGCCCTCTCTCAGTGCTTTGAAGAGCATGTGTTACTGCACTGGGCCTCAGAATGTAACATGGCCAAGTTGACCTGGGAATCCCCCTTCATTAGTGGAATTATTTCCCTCTTACAGGTTCTAAATCATCTCTGGGACACTGAAGACATTAGCTGAGGTGAAACTATGTGACTTGCAGACGTGCCAGGGGAGGTGGTGCCGAGCCACAGACCTGAAACTAATTCTGTGTTTTGGGAAGAGATGTTGTGTGTCCCCTCACTTCATGTTTTCTCTTCCGAGTATTCTTCTGGTACAAGCAGTTTTTCTATCTCACCATTGTTCATTTCTCTCTCACTTTCTTGGAGGAATTATTTTTCCAGAAGAAAATGTGGTACAAGGTCATTTCTAAGTCCTCATATTTCTTACTGTTGGGTTATTAATGTCTTTGATTCTATGTGTGCCCTTTTTTCCTTCTCTCTTTAAGAACTTTCTGCGTATAACTTTTCTTTTTATCACATACTTCCTATTACAGGTACCACAGCAGCCTAGTCAGGCCCAGGACTCAGAGGAGAATGAGGAAAACATGGATTCTACTCTTCTGAAAAGCTCAGGCCAACACAGGTTGCTGAGAAACTACTCGAGCCAGGCATGGTCTCCTGGGTACTGGGGATCTAGATTTTAGCAAGTCCTTGGAAAAACTCACAGCCTAGTGTAATTACCTATTTATATAAATGTGTAAAATAAAGAAGTAATTATAACACTAATTTATAAATACCAGAAAATATAGAGCATGTGCTTGAAGCGGGCTACTTAGAAGTGGGGTATCTTGGGTATTCTTTTGAAGGACAATTAAAGTTTTCTAAGTGGACTAGTAGGGCATTCAAGATAAGATTTATTAGGTCATTAGTTTGTCCATTTGTTTTTTTCACTCATTCATCAAACACCCATTATGTGCCGGGAAAATTCTAGGTAGTGGCAATACAAAGTGAATAATAAGGGTCTCTACCCCGAAAGAGCTCACAGTAGATCTGGAAACACATGCCTGAGATGTTTTTAAGTGTTGTGAGAGAAGTCTATACATGGCACAGTGGGGGCACAAGGGGAGAGTTAATTCTTCCTGGGGGAGGCTTCTGGAAAAGTTTCATAAAGGGGGCAATGTTAGAACAGAATTTTAATAGACAAGTGACTGTTTTCCAGGCTTATATGGAAGAGCATGAAGGGGAAGAGAAAATTCCAGGTGGAGCATGCACAAGGGCAGGGAGGCTGGAAATAGTAGCCTCGCACATTTTGGGGAATTGCAAAGAATTCGACCTGATTGGAGCTTTAGATTTATACGGTGTGATGTAGAGATGGAAAAGCCTGAAGAGGCGGTGGGCAGGGGCATTTCTGGAGGACCACACACTAGCAGAAAGATGAGACACAGTGAGGCCACATGCAGACCATTAGTGATTTGGCTTGTCTGGGGGAAGGGAAGCAGAAGAGACTAGAAGCCAGGTAAGCACCACAACAGGAAGGGCCTTGAATGTTTGTCTAGAGCAAACCAGGCCTTTCCCTCTCACTGATGGGGCACATGGATGGATTTCAAAAATTATTGTTTTAAGTTTTTTATTTGTAAATATTTACTTACAGTAAAATTTATTCTTCTTGATGAACAATTCTATGAGTTTTGACGAATGCATATCATTTCCCAACCCTCACAGACAAAGGTAGAATAGTTCCATCACCCCAAAAGAGTGCCTCAGGCTGCCCCCCTGGAGTCAACTCTCCCTCATCCCAGGCAACCATTGATCTGTCTTCTCTTCAAAGTTTGACTTTTCCAGAACATCATGTAAATGGAATCATATGATACATAACCTTTTGTCTGGCTTCTTTCTCTTAGCGTAATGCATTTCAGATGCAGCCATTTGGTGCATATATCAGTAGTCTTTTATTGCTGAGGGGTATTCCATCGTATGTACACATTACAGACTGTTTATACATGTAACAGTTGGAGGACATCTGAGTTACTTCCACTTTTTGGTGATTATGAGTAAAGCTGCTATGAACATTCATATGTAGGTTTTTATATGAATATAAGTTCTCATTCCTCTTGGGTAAATACCTAGGAGTAGAATTGCTGGGTCATGTGGAGAGTCTGTATTTAACTCTATGAGAAACTATCAAACTGTTTTCCAAAGTGCTTATACCTTTTCATTCCTATTGGCAATATATGAGAATTCCAGTTGCTCTGCGTCCTTGTCAGCTCTTGGTATTGTCAGGTTTTTTTTTTTTTTAAAGTTTTGGTCCTTCTCATAGGTATGTAATGGTCTTATTTTACATTTTCTAAATGAGTGGTGATGTTGAACATCTTTTTATGTGATTTTTTTTTCTGATGAAGTATGTCTTCAAATCTATTGCCCAATTTATTTTATTTGGTTGGTTGTTTTCTTATTATTGAATTTTGAAAGTTCTTCATATATTCTGGATATAAGTCCTTTATCTGAAATCTGTTGTATAAATATTTCTTCCAGACTATGATTTGTCATTTTATTGTCTCAACAGTGTCTTTGGAAGAGCAGAAACTTTTCATTTTGATGTGTCTAGTTTGTCATTTTTTTCTTATATGGTTCCTTCTGTTGGTGTATTTTCTAAGAAAAATAGCCTAAGCAAGGTTAAAAGGATTTTCTCCTATTTTTTCTTTTAGAAATTTTATAGTTTAGGTTTGACATTAGCTCTAAATCTATTTTGGGTTAATTTTTGTATAAGGTAAGAGGTATGGGTAAAGTTTTGTTTCTTTTCTTTTTTTTAGAAGACAATCTTTTTAGAGCAGTTTTAGGTTCCCAGCAACACTGAGAGGAAGGTACAGAAATTTCCCATGTATCCCTTTCCCCCACACATGCATAGTCTCCCTCATTATCAACATCCCCCATTGGAGAGGTGCATTTGTCACAACTGATGAACCTACATTGACACATCACGATCACCCAGAGTCCACAGTTTACATTAGGGTTCACTCCTGGTGTTGTTCATTCTATGGGTTTGGACAAATGTATATTGACACATATCCACCATTACAGTATTATACAGAGCAGTTCCACTGCCCTAAAAATCCTCTGTGCTCTGCCTATTCATCCCTTCACCCCACTCCACCCAACTCCTCACAACCACTGATTTTTTTTGCTGTCTCTGTAGTTTTGCCTTTTCCAGAATGTCGTATAGTTGGAGTCATACAGTATGTAGCTTTTTTCAGATTGGCTTCTTTCACTTAGTAATATGCATTTAAGACTCCCCTGTGTTTTTTCATGGCTTGATAGCTCATTTCTTTCTAGCTCTGAATAATATTCCATCATTTGGATGTACCACAGATTAGCCACTCACCTACTCAAGGACATCTTGGTTGCTTCCAAGTTTTGGCAATTATGAATAAAGCTGCTATAAACATGAGGTTCATTTCTTTTCATTCAAGTTTGCATTCTAGAATGCTTGCGCTAGCAACAATGTGGAGAATGTATTGGAAGAAAAAGAAAAAGATTGGGTTGAATGTTTCTCAATGAGTTATCTCTTATTTTCTAGGATATGTTGTACATACTAAGTAGGTATATGGAAAAATCATTTCCAAAACAGTGATTGCTAGCATACATGAAGCAATTCAATTGATTTGACCAATCTGAGTGGTAAAGTATTTAAAAAACATACCAAAGAGCCTAGTGGATGTTTGACTCAGTGATTTGGCCATGTAGACGCAGCTTGAACTCTTATTTTGACCTTATATTTACCCCTTTTCTTTATCACCTAGTGGAATAAAAGGATTTATAGGAAGAATTTAAAAGGAATTTAAAAGGAAGAGTGTTTCCTCTTTTATCTTCTATGATTGTATATCTGAGTGAAATGATTAGTGGTGTGCTTTGCTAATACTCAGAGTGGTGTCATGATATTTAGGGAAGATGGATTTACTTTGATTAATGGATAAAGAAAAATCTTGTTTTAACAAAATCTAGGTATTGGCTTAGGAGGGATAAAATCCCAGAGACTAACTCTTTATTCTGGAGGCAGTAGAGATAACACATAAGAAAACGGAGCTATTTTTTTTTTTTTTGCCCATTTTAAAGCTTCATTTTCAGTGAATAAATAAAGCCTATGTGTACTCTGAATTTCATTTAAATTGATTTAGAAACTGTCAGGTGGGAGGTAAAATTAGAGGATAGGAGTTTAGGCTGTGGAATCTGCCCACTTAGATTCAAATCCTAGTCTCACTAACTGGGAAAGGTACTTAAATGCTGTGATCTTATTTCTTCCTTTGTAAAGTGAGGATAATAATGACAGTACTTATGGTAGGGTTTTTGTGAAAATTAATTTAAATAATAAAAATGCTTATCAAAACTGATATATAGGGGCGGACCCCGTGGCCGAGTGGTTAAGTTCACGCTCTCTGCTTTGGCGGCCCACAGTTTCGCTGGTTTGGATCCTGGGCGCAGACATGGCACCGCTCATCAGGCCATGCTGAGGCGGCCTCCCACATGCCACAACTAGAAGGACCTACATCTAGAATATACAACTACGTACTGGGGAGCTTTGGGGAGAAGAAGAAGAAAAAAAGAAGGTTGGCGACAGATGTTAGCTCAGGTGCCAATCTTTAAAACAAAACAAAACAGGGGCCGCCTCGTCTCGGAGTTGTTAAGTTTGCGTTCCGCCTCTGCAGGCCAGGATTTCCCCAGTTCGGCTCCTGGGCACGGACATGGCACCGCTCATTAAGCCACGCTGAGGCAGTTTGCCACATGCCACAACTAGAAGGACTCACAACTGAAAATATACAACTATGTACTGGGGGGCTTTGGGGAGAGAAAGGAAAAAAAATAAAATCTTTAAAACAAGACATAACAAAACTGATATATAGTATGTGATCAATAAACATGAGTTCTTATAAACATTAACATTACAAACATTAACAAATTCAAGAGCCTACTTTAAGGTGTAGCGTGGGAATATGACGATGAAATAGGACATCGCTTCCCTCCTCAGGGAGTTTGCAAATTGCAGCCTATTTGGGGAGGAGGATATGTAAAGAGCTAACACTTAAAAAGCAACCAGAAAGAAATAAGTATTGTGTTATACTTGCAAGGTGAGGTGAGGCTAGAGTGATTAAGGATCCCTGGGTGGATTAGAGGATGCTTCAGCCATTGAATCTGGTGGCATTTAACCTGGATCTTGGAAGAGAATGAGGGGTCCCATAAATGGAGAAACAGAGAGAATGACCCAGACATGGGTCCAGAAAGATTTGGGAGAAGTATTCTCTTGAGCTTCAGAGTAGGAAGAGTAGGGGGTGATGGAGAAAGAAGTGATGGGAAAAGAAGTAAAGAAGAGATTATAAAGGGCCCAGGATGCCGAGGGGAGAGGCTGGGCTTGGTTCTACTTACTCACAATGTTTTATAACTTTTCCATATCATTGCTCTGAAAAAACCAGTCTGGAAGAGAACTCATGCAAGGTTTTATTTCCTTTCCTTTGGAAAAAAAAAAAAGCGCAAACCACCGTTGTAAATCATTAATGGCCCATTTTAAAAAGGAGATCACAGTCCTGAGTTACTATTTTTCTATTCAGCAGAGAAATAAAAAGAAGCATATTGAATTATATGAAATATGAATTGGTCTCTGTGCTCCAGTACCTATCTGGGACAGATTTATAAATACTAAAATGATATAAATGACCATTGTTCAGCTCCTTTAATGTTAAAGAAGTTTTAATGGCAAAGCAAGGATACTGAAAGAAAGTTTTAGGGAAAAACAGCTGTAGTCTGGAAATCTTAAGGTTATTCTTGTATTCGTCTGTGTTCATTTATGCCTAACCAGTACCTTTTAGTTTTCTGCCTTCTCTGCCAATTATTAGAACACTTGAGGAACTGAGAATTTACTTCCTCATTTATTAGTCCCTAAATACATTTTAAAGGTAACAGTGAGATTTTAAATTATTTGATCACTTGTCATGGTGCAGTTCATTGAGCTAGAACTATTATTCAGAGAATTAATTTCCAAGAAAGGTTTAATTAGTTCTCAAAATGATCCAGGATTGCTTACCTCGAAAGTTTAATCCGATGTCTCATAGGATAGTATTGGATGTGGTGTTGGGAAGAAAGGATAAGAAGTTGTTTCAAATCCTAGATTAGGCAGACAATACTCTAATTAACAGCCTGTAGGTGAAGAAAAAATGGTCCAAAGAATTAAACTTGAAAACCAACTTTCAGTGTTCTGAGAATATTGAATTCTCCTAGAGGAATTTACCTATATCTCAACTGGGAATTATTGAAACTGTCTATGGAATCTTCAAGTTATTATTGAAAATAAAAATAGAAATAAAAACTACTACCTTAACAAGCTTTGTAGGGCAATATTTGGAAGTACGCACAATTTCATTGTTAGCATTGACAGAGTTCCTCCCCATTTGAGAGTCAGCATTGGCTTTTGGGGTTTCTCCCGTGGTATTATTCCAGGTTTACCCTCCAAAAATATTTTCTTGTTTCATCAAAACTAACCTAACAAGGGTCCCATTTTCTTAGTGCTCTGATAAATGACTGCCAGTTCTGTTAAAATAATTTTAGAGTCTACCGTTTATTCATTTGTTCATTCATCTGATTTATTGATTGCTATGTATGTATTTGTCATCACCTATTGGGTAAACACATTTTCACTTACTTGAAAGGGAGTGGGAAAATAATATAGACTTTAGATTCCAAAGTTCTGAGTTCAAATTCTGAGTTTACCCTTAACCACCCAAGTGTCTCTGCTGAACTCATATAACTTCTCTGAACTTCTGTTCTCTCATCTGTGGAATGGTATGAGAAAAATTCCCACCACACAGGGCTATTGTGAATACCATGAAAGGGAGTTGCAAACAGTAAAGTACCATTTAAATGTTATTTTTTAAAATGAATAACTCCTGCTGAGGGAACACTTGATCACCACAGGATACTCCTTTTGTGGCGCAAGTTTCAGGCACTTAGGCAGGCAGATGTAGGCTAATCTTTGAATGTGTGGCAGATTGAATGTCCTAAAGATGGCTTCAGTGATAGCTCCCATCCCAGGTGCTCTTCTTGCAAAGAGATCTTGACACTCCTCCCATTGAGAGGTGTGCCCTACGTCTCCTCCTGTGTACCATTGTGACTGCCTCAACCAAAAGAGTGTGGCAAGAGTGACACTACATGACTTCGGAGGCTAGATCATGCAATGCCATGCACTTCTGTCTTGCTTTCTTGTGACACTCACACTTGGAACCCAGCCGCAATACTGTGAGGAAGCCCCTCTTAGCCTATACGGAGAGGCCATGTGTAGGTGCGTGGGCAGACAGCTTAGCTGAGGTCCTGACACACAGTGAGCCTCAACCACCAGTCACTGAAGATGCCTCCAGATGATTCCAGCCTCTAGCTCTTGAGTCTCCTCAAGGAGCAGAGATATGCCATCTATGCTCTGCCCTCTCCAATTCCTAACCTACCAGAATCCAAGAGCATAGTAAAATAAGTGTTTCATGCTGCTGAGTTGTGGGGTGTTTGTTACACAGTAATAGCTAACCAGAACAAGATCGAAGGATTTCATTCGCTCCAAACCTATTCTCAACATTTTAATAAGGTTGTAAAGAAAATTGGAACTGCGTTATTTCTATTGTTTTAATAGCTTTACATTGTGATGGAAAGCTGTGGATATTGCTTATTGGAACTCCAGAGCAGAACAGAGATTTAAAAATATTGGGGTTCCTACTTTTTCTCAAACAGGATCAAATATAATGATGGTAATTTTCATAATCGCCCCTGATATCATTTCCCTAGCTTTTCAGCAGAGGGCCTGGGGTATTCGTGTTTGTTTCCACTTTTTCAAGGAATGAGAAGTGAGCCTCTTCATCCCTCTGAATATCTTCAGAGTGGAATCCCACATCAATTGTTTTTGGTGCTGCTCTCTCTGGCATGCCATCTTTCAGAACTAGGCAGAAAGCAGACTCTCTGTGGATAATTTGGGAAGAGAATAGAAGTATTTTCTCCTCTTTGCAACTTTATAAGATACTTTGAACATCTGGCTTTTCCTGAACTCAGATGTTTCAGCCCTATATTTCATCTCCTCATCTGTTCAAGAAGATTGTAAGCTCTCTCTAAACCTCTAGACCTTTGCTCAAATGATTTATTCTACCCAGAATGGCTCCCTTCACTCCCTAGCCTTCAAAGTCTAGGAGAAATTTACCTTCTTCATGAAAGTTTCATGAGTTAGAGGCAGCACTTAAAACTTCTTAGCACTTTGTTGGCACTTAGAATTCTTAACACCGCCAGGACCTGTTTCCCTGATTAGGTTTCGAGGCCATTCTTGGCAGGGTCACCATCTTGTTCTCCTTCATGACCTCTACTGTGGTTTCTCAGGAAATGCTTGCTGAATTCCATAAGGCAGCCAGAGGTAGTGCCAAAATTGTGCAATCAGAGTCAAGACACTTGGCTCCTAGTTTCAGGTCTGAGCCAGGTCTGTCAATAAGCAGACCCTGAAAATGGTGTTGTGATTCTAGAAGATTCTTCACCTTTCTGGGCCTCAGTTTGCTATTTTGGAAAATGAGAAGTTTAGAGTAGGTCTGTGGTTCTCAACTAGATATGCTTTTCCAATACCCCTGGTGCCCAGAGGGTCTGACACATCCTGGGTTGTGCATCCTTGGCTGGATACACAATTTAGAAGACGTCTTCTGGCTCCAGAAATATATGTGGGCTGTTAGATATTGCTGTGGCCCATGGAGCTGGTTGGAAGAAAGTGAGCAGACTGGAATTATAGGTTAGTGCTTCAGAGACATAGCAGAAGAGAGAGTTGAGGCAACTCTCGGAATAATAGTAGCTAATATTTATTAAGCCAGGCATTGGGCTAAGAGCTTGAAATGCATTCTGGTTCAATCCTTACAATACCAGTACGAGGCAGATACTGTTATTACCCCCATTTTATAGATAAAGAAACTGAGGCTTAGAGAGGTTAAGTAATGGGTCAAATTGCTAAACTAGGTTACTAAGCACTTGGACTGAGATGAAACCCAAGCTCTCTGACTCCAGATCCTGTATTCCTAAACACCCATTGGCTGCCTCTCTCAGTTTTTGCTTTTGTAGTGGGGCGTATGCTATGTTGTAGGGAGCTGGTCATATGATTATTAAAAAATATAGATTTTATTAATCTTTGCAGTTCTACTCTGTTGCTGGTGCCTAGCAAGTGGTATGTGCACTCATAAGTATAATAACTTTTATGAAGACAGGGCATGGAGACATGATTGGGCCGTTTAATTTTAGAAAGTTAGAGCGTGCCACTTGAGATTCATGCAATGGTGGCATTGTTTTATTCTCTCATATATACTGTGGCAGATTTTGTTATATGGAAGGAATTTACTTTCTGAAGGAAATGCCTGGAGTGAAAGGAAGATCTGGTGTTACAAGATCACCAAAGACCAGGAAATGTAGCAAATCTTGTGGAAACTCACCCAGAGTTCTCATTAGTGGTGAGGGAAATGGTACTCCGTAATTGCATAGATAGAACAATGATAACCCACTTTCATTTGCAAAATGTTTCACCCCACAGGGTGCTCAAACAATTAGCATTTACTGTACCCCAGACATTGTTGATGTCTCTATATGTGAATAATTCCCAGATCTACCCTTTTACCCCCAATCTCCCTATCATTTTATCATTTCTGACTGCATCAGTAATGCCTCTGCCTGGCGAAGTGGCTTTTGCTTCCTGCTGAGTGTGACTGATGTTCCTCGCAGGCTTTTCTGGCACCCAATTTCCTAGTTTTTGTTGGCAGAATGCCTTTGTCCTATACATACTTTGCCTTAAGGTCACTTCTGTTCATATCCATTTGTGCTCTATCTTCCGATTGTTGCCCAATCTGCTGACTTTTGCCTTCATGTCATTGCTAAAATTCTTCCCACACCTCCCTTTTTCACCAGGTCCATCTCTTAGATCCCACAGCTCTAAGTCATATCCTTTTCTACAGGATAATGACCCACTGCCCTCCCACTGTTCATCCTACCCTCTTGCCTCTTTTACTTCTGATCAGTTAAAAAGTCCTGTTACAAAGTGGTACAGTGATGCTCTCCCTTGTAAGGAGGGTATGAAATAGTGTAAGTGGTTCCAGTGTGATCAGCACTTGTGCTTGGGGTCAGAGGAGAAGAAGGAAAGACAAGGCTATTGTAAAGGATGCCAGAAGGGTGGATGGATGGAGGCATGGACACCAGGCATTGGTTAAAGTCTCTGGCTCCCACGAGACTGCTTGCTACTGGGAGCCCTGGGCACACAACCTCAGGATCAGGACATTGGAGCCCTGGCCTTGAGAAGCCTTGAAGACTTGGGCAGGAAAGTCACTAACATTTCAGAGCTTCAGCCTCTCTACGGGAGTGGTCTACGTGGTGGTCAATCTCCCTTCCTTATATTATGGGGGTGACAAAGTGCTTCACTAAACAAGTGTATTTCTCAGCGTCCTTGGTAGGAGGTATACCAACACACATCTGGCTTAGGAGATCTAAGTGAAATTCTGTATGGGATTTATGGGAAGGCTGCTTAAAAGTAGGAGGTAAGTGTACAGCATGGTGACTATAGTTAATAATACCTTATCACATATTTGAAAGTTCTAAGAGAGTAGATCTTAAAAGTCCTCATCACGAGAAAAAAAATTTTTCCTAACTGTAAGGTGACAGGTGTTAACCAGATTTATTGTGGTGATCATTTGGAAATGTATACAAATATCAAATTATTATATTGTACTGCTGAAACTAATATAGTGTTATATGTCAATTATACTTCAAAAAACAAAAAAGTAGGAGGTAACTGAGTGGGGAGGAGCTCCTTTTGTGCCTTTCTTCCTTTCTTTCCTGCTATCTGGCATGCAGATGTTGAAATTTCAACAGCCAACTTGCATCATAAGGTGTTTGGAAATAGAAGGTATGCATAATCTATTAGTTTTCTCTTGCTGTGTAACAAATTGCCACAAATTTAGTGGCCTAAAGCAACACAGATTTATTATCTTTCAGCTTCTGTGGGACTGGGTTAGCTGGATTTTCTGCTCAAGGTCTCATAAGGTTGAAATCAAGGTGTCAGTGGGGCTGTGTTCTCATCTGGAGTTTGGCCTCCTCTTCCAAGCTCATTCACGTTTTGGCGGAATTCAGTTCCTTGCGGTTGTGGGACTGAAGTCCTGTTTTCCTGATCAGCTCCTAGAAGCCACTCTCAGATCCTAGTTGCATGGTCTTCTCACATAGGGCAGTTTTCTTCTTAAGGGCCACTTGGTGAATCTTGCTCAGAAAGGTTTAAAAGCCAGTTTCAATCCTTTACGAAGAGCCTAGTCCCTTTTAAGGGCTCACCTAACTAGGCTAGGACCACCCAGGAAAATCTACTTTTTGATTAAGTCCAAGTCAACTAATTTGGGACTTGAACTGCATCTGAAAAGTCTCTTCACCTCTGCCATAGAATATAACCTAATCACAATAGTGTGATCCATCATGTTCACGGTACTGCCCACACTCACGGGGATGGGATTATTCTGGATGTGTAGATCAGTGAGCAGCCATCTTGGGGATCAGTCTTAGGGTTCTGCCTACCACACGTAAGATGGTAGAGCAGAGAAATGAAGAGGGCTGCATCTTAATGACGGTGGAACCTCCCCACCACCCGTAGGCTGTACTCCTTTAAGATGAACATCTTTTAGCTGAGAGACATATCTTTGGTTTATTGAAGCCACTGCATTCAGGTCTCTTTTACTAGCAGTTGAAAATAATTCCTAACTAATTCACTGAGGCAGTTGAATCAGATATTTCTAAGATTTATTCTTTTCCATTCTCCAGGGACATTCTCTTTGGTATGTGCACCTTGGCTGATACCAGGTCTTGGAATTCAAAATTCTTTTGGATGCCACTCATAGCTCTGCTCATCCCAGGCCTAAACTCCTTTATCTCTCATAATTCTCCAGCAGCAATTTTCTGTTTGTTGGAGAGAAGAAGGCACGGATTTTGAAGTCAGAAGACCCAGCTCCTAGATTGGGCTTCTTCACTTATCAGCTGTATAAACTTGAGCAAGTGACTTCATAGAGTTGAACTTGAATAGGTAAGGGGGATAACGATCACACCTGCCTTGCCGACTGTATAGGGTTGATGTGAGGAACAGACGAGAGACATATGTGAAGATATTTTGAGCACTATAAATCCTTGAGCAAATATTAATGACACGCCGTGACTCTTTCATTCATTCATTCATCTGTTCATCCTACACACATTTGCTCTGCACCAACTATTTGTCAGGCGTTGAACTAGTGCTGGGGACACTAGGACTAGTAAGAGAGAGTTTTGCCCTCATGGGGCTCATAGTTCTGTGGGGAAGACAGACACATAAACAGTAGCGTGTAAGATGTGCTATGGTGGAGGAATGCCTAGGTTAGTTTGAAAGTCCCTAATCTAGACCTAAGGAGCCAAGAAAATCTTTCCAGAGGCTATGGCAAACAATAGATAATCAAGTGAATAAATGTTAGTAACAACAACTACCACCTTGTATAGAGTATGGGTATGTGGCAGGAACTGTTCTCAGCGTGTTGTTTACATCTTATAAATAACCCTATGATGAAGATACTGTTATTATAGCCTCCATTTTACAGATAGGGAAGCTGAGGAACAGAGTAATTAAACAGTTTTCCCAAAGTAACACAGCTGGTGGAGCCAGGCTCCAAATCCAGGCAGTCCCACTGCAGAGCCTGACCTCATTTTAGTTATAGTGCACTGGACAAAGTGGGGCGGCAGTCCAGACAGATGTGACAGAGAGCTTGTTACCCTGCGGAATTGCAAGTAGTTCACCAGGGCTCGAGGAAAGCACCGAAGAGTGAAGTTGGGGGAGAGAGGGAGGTGATGTTACAAGGGCACAGAGAGGTAGGATGAGACAGAAATGGAGAGTTTGATGTTCTACCAAGAAGCTTTTATGTTGTGTATACAAAGGGAAGCCAGTTAAGGGTTTTAGCCAGGGCTGCTTTTTATAAAGATCATGGTGGCACAGATGGATAATGGATTGGAGGGGGCGATACTGGAGAGTAGTAAGGACATGCTGTCAGCTGGGTTTCTGGCGATGGCAGTGGGGTTGGAGACAAAGGCATGGATATGTGACATGTTGGAAAGTTAGGATAGATTGGGTGGTGGTCCATAGAAAAGGAGGATCAAGAATGATTTCCAGTGTCTGGTTTAGCCTAATGGAAGGTAGGGCCTTTTGCAGAGATGGATGACACCAGAGCAAGTTTGGAGGAAAGCTGAAGAGATTTGAATATACAGAGCATGAGATGCTTTTGATTCCTGCAAATAGGCAGTGGAATATATAGTCCTGAATCTCCGAGATGGAAAGATAGACCTGCAAATCATCAGTATATAGATTATATTAGAAGTCATGGGGATGGATAAAATTAGCAAGAAAAAGTATGTGGAGTGGAAAGAGATAAGGACCAAGGACAGAATTGTGGCAGGCACCAGTATTCAAGGTGGGAAGTGGAAGAGAGCAAGGTGTGGAGAGAGACAGGCGAGCACCAGCAGGAAGTAGAGTTAGAGATGTGGAGGCAAGGAGTGGATGGTTTCCTGCAGAAAGGAGAGTCAATATACATTCCATGGATAAGAAAGGACAAGTAAGTGAAGGACTGAGAAGTATCCACCGGATGTGGCCACAAAGAGTTGAGAGCAATGTCAGTGGCTGCTTAGGTAGATCCGGGTTGCCGAGGATTGAGAAATAAGTGGGAGGTGTGAGCGTAAACGCAGGAGGTGAAAAACAAGAACAGAAAATAAAAGTGAAATGAAAAATAAGGTTTTCTAGAACTTTGGCTGTGATGGGAAGAGAAAGACCATAGGGTAAGGAGAGGGGGTGTGGGATCCAAGGAAAATTTTTTATTTCTTTTTTCCTGTAAGATGGGGACATTTAAGCAAGTTGTCAGGGAAAAGAGCCGTTAGAAGGAGAGGTTAAAATGAGCAGGGAAGAAGGATGATAATGGTGTGAGGTTTCCTGGGGAGCCTGAGAAAGTGGGGTTCAGGGGGTGGGGGGGATGATCAGTCTTCCTCCCCTAGAGAGGACAGGACCACGTCTCCCTTGGCTCCCTGCCCCCCAACCGTGCTAGGCCCAGGATGCCACCCCCCTCACCAACCTCTGTTTTGTGCTGTTATTCAAACGGTTTATCTGCATTCATCCACCCAACAAATAACCATTGAGGACCTACTCTGTGCTAGCCACTCTTTGAAGTGCTGGAGACACGCATTCAAGACAGACAAAAATCCCAGCTCCTGAGTTTACGTTCTGGTAGGAAGGCACAGATCTTAGAAGAACTGAGTAAATTAGGTAGCACATTAGAAGTTGGTAAGGGCTAAGGAGAAAAGTAGAACATGGAAGCAAGAAAGAGAATGGAAGAGTGCTGAGGGGCCTCCCCTAGAAGGTAGAGATTTAAGCAAAGACATGAAGGAGATGAGAAAGAGTCATGCAGGTGTTTGGAGGAAGAAGATTCCAGGTGGAGGAGACAGCAACTGTGAAGACCCTGAGGCAGGAGCAGGCTGGCATCTCTGAGGAACTGAGTCGGGGAGTAGTAGGAGATGAGGTCTGAGGGGAATGGCTGGTGGAGTGACAGGTTATTTTGGGCTTTGTCAGTCCGTTTTTTTTTTTTTTTTTTTGGTGAGGAAGACTGGCCCTGAGCTAACATCTGTGCCCATCTTCCTCTGTTTTTTGTATGTGGGATGCCACCACAGCATGGCTTGATGTGTGGTGCGTAGGTCCACGTCCAGGATGTGAACCTGTGAACTCCAGGCCACTGAAGCAGAGTACATGAACTTAACCACTATGTGAACAGGCGGGCCCCTTTGCTGATCATTTTAAGGATTTTGGCTTTTTTTTTTTGCCAGGAAAGATTCATCCTGAGCTAACATCCGTTGCCAATCCTCCTTTTTTTTTTTTCCTCCCTAAAGTCTTGGAACATAGTTGTATATTCTGGTTATAAGTCCTTCTAGTTCTTCTACATGAGCTGCTGCCACAGCATGGCTACTGACAGACGAATGGTGTGGCTCTGTGCGGGGGAACCAAACCAGGGCTGGGCCGCCAAAGCAGAGCATGTGGAAGTGTAACTGCTAGGCCATCAGGGCTAGCTCAAGGATTTTGGCTTTTATTCTGAATGAGATGGAAAATCCTTGGGAGATTTTGAGCAAGGGAGTGACATAGTCTTTCTTATGCCTTAGAAGGATTGCTCTTGCTGCTGTGTTGAGGATAGACGGCAGGGGGGGGAGCTCGGGGGCAAGTATGAAAGCAGGAAGGCGAGTTAGGAGGCTGTGGCAATAATCCAGGCGAGGTTGGATGGTGGTTTGAGAGAACTGCATCAGGGCAGATGGTGAGCAGTGGCCAGACTCTTGATACATCTTGAAGATTGAGCCAGAGGATTTACTAACAGATTACAGGGAAGACTCCAAAATTTTTGTCCGGAACAATTGTAAAACTTCTTATCTATTTTCCCTGAGAAAAAGGACCTGATTTTAATTTTCTTTGTTTCATAGTTCCAAGTACAGTTTTGGGTGAATTTCAAGCTTTCAATAAAAACTGTTTGAATTTAATTGAAAGATTTGCAGCCCTCTAAATACACACCTTGTGAGACGATTAAGCAGCTAATTTGTTGTTTCAAATACACGTTTACCTAACCTCAACGCTAAATCTCTCAAAGTAGCATCTACTTTACGGCAGCAAATGGGACCCAGATGGTGTGGATCACGGAACAGGTAGGGCTTGCTTGGGAGTCTGAGCGCAGGAGAAAGAGAGGAGTGGAGTTTGCCCGAGTAGGCACCATATTGGAAAGCGGGCAGCTGAGGGTACTCAGCTGAGGGGTGCCTGGCAAGGTCGGGGTGAGGGTCCGAAAAGCGAGAAGGGAGACCTGGATTATGAATTTTTCCCTAACACCTTCAGTGTTCTGACAATGCTTATTCTGACAATGTACGTGCCTTTGTGTGGCATGCAAACAACAAGGGTTTCGTTGAATCTCAAGTTCTTGAATTGCAAGAGGAAGGAAAAGGATATTTGGAAACATGCCCTTGTTTTTGGTTCTCTTTTAAAAAAATGTAGCATCTGTTATAGAAATGTATTGCTATACTTGTGTGTTTGCTCTCAGATCCATACTCTACCCTTCCCTTGGACTCGGTATATCGCAAGTGGCTTCCTCTACAAACTATATTTCCCAGGCCTTCTTGCCAGCTGGCTCAGGCGCATCCAGTGTGATGCGCTGCAGGGGAGTGGAGGTGTAAGTACATTGTGGAAGAACCAGGATATCCCCTCTCCTCTCTCTTTGCTTCGCGTGGTGTTCCAGAAGAGGCTATGTCTTCTCTGCTAAAAGCCACAGATGCTGTTGAGGGGCTCTGGCTGCTGGCTTCGGTAACACCACTGCCCCTCTTTCTTTTTGGTACCAGCTTCTTGATGCTGCTAATTGCTGGGATTACTGTTCCCTGTGGACATGTAATCTCTTATAAACTTTTGCAGCTAGTTCCCATACTAAATTCCTGATATTGAACTACCGACGGTGGGCTGTTTTCCTAGCTGGACCCTGACTGAGACACGTATTTGTTGTAGAAAATTGGCCACAGGAGAATTTTGTAGAAAATACAAAGAATATTAAAGTCACTACTAATCCCACTATCCAAAGATGTGGTTAACATTTTGATGTATATCCTTCCAATTTATTTTCATATGCATATATGAAAAAATTTATGTATTTATTTTACATAATAACACAATTTGTTATTATAACACAATAAATTGTTATTTATTAAAACACAATAAATTGTGTTACTATATATAATAAATACATATATGCATTTTTTTCTTAAAATGCATATATTTTATGCATTTTATGGCTCAACTTTGGGGCCATACTGTGCTCTTTGCTTTATAATCTTTTCTTTTCTCTCATTTGACATATTGAAAACATTTGTCTAAATCAGTAAGCATTCTTATATAACATGATTTTTAAATCATTATTTGTGTGATTTCAACTGGATGTACTAGAACTTATTTATCCAGTCTACCATTATTGGTTATTTAGATTGTTTCCAATGTTTTACTATTGTAATAATACTGTATGCTAATTTTTGGGATGCATTTCTGATTGTTTCTTCGGGATAGATTTGAAATGTGGCTGCAATGAGAGCAGAGGTTTTGTCTGGTTTGTCCACTGATGAATTCTCAGTGCCCAGAGCAGTGCCTGCCGGATAGTGGCATTCTTGCTGAGGTTGAAGTGGGACAACTGTTAAGGGGCACATACAGTCTAGAGACCTCGTACATGTTGACATGCCTCTGTTTTGAGGGCCAAGGCTGATTCATTGTACAAAAAACAGTCTGCTCAGAACTGGCCAGCTGCCTGATGAATTGTACAGGATGGAGCCTTCAGGCTTCCACAGCTGCTGGGGGTCATCCAGCTGGTGGAATTGGCCTTGTTGCAACTGTGAGCCAGCTGGACCAAGAGCAAAGGCCAGGGCTGTGTGGATTCCTGTGAAGTCCACTCCTTCTCCCCCGGGACACCCGCTGGCTGCTCTACTGAAGCTGTTGTCACTGTGCTGAGCCAAATCTCAGGCCCTACCCCAGCTGGATGAAGGCTCAGAGGTGGGTCCTTCTGCTCCCAAATCTTCCTAACGGAGTTCTCAGGACTCTGCAATCCTGAACTTTTATTTTTATTTTACTTTTTTGAAGGAGATTAGCCCTGAGCTAACATCCGCTGCCAATCCTCATTTTTGCCAAGGAAGATTGGCCCTGAGCTAACATCTGTGCCCATCTTCTTCTATTTTATATACGGGATGCCTGCCACAGCATGGCTTGATAAGCGGTGCTAGGTCCGCTCCTGGGATCCGAACCTGCAAACCCTGGGCCACTGAAGCGGAGTGTGCAAACTTAACTGCTATGCCACTGGGCTGGCCCCAACCTTGAACTCTTGAAAACTGAGATTTTCTTAATTTGGAGCTTTCAACTAAACTCACAAGCAACACAGTACTTTGAGGGTTAAATCTAGTCTCAAAGAAAGGCTTGTAGTGGATATTAAGGAAATTCTGTCCTTTCTTGTAAAAGAAGTTACTTCCCTCATTAAGTCACCAGCTGACAAGTTTAGATTGTTTTTTCAGAAAGCGAAGCTCCCACTGAGAGCTCGAAACTTAGATCTCAATGTTTATCTTTGGTTACTTAAGTCCAAATAAATGACTGTGCATCCCACGCAAAATAACAATAACACGCCAATAAAATAAAAACCACAAAGACAAAGTGGAATGTGGAGAACAAGCAGATTTTATGCCAGGGATCAAACTGCAGCATGAGGACATATCTGGACATCTCCAGTCCTGAATACCCTGGTCACCATCGACAAATTCCTGATGATTTAAAGTATAAATTGAATTCAATAGCTATTTATTGCTCACATACTATGTGCTCAGTGTCAGAAGCTGCCTCTAGACAGTGTCACCTTAAGAAGAGGGAGTGGAGGTACAAATTCGCAGCTCAGTGAACTATAAAGAGCTTCCTTAGAAGCTCCGGGTTGGGCTGCGTGGCTTCTAATCCTGGCTCCACCGTTTACTCACTGTGTGATCTTGGGGAAGTTGTCTGTTCTCCCTTGGCCTCAGTTTCCCAGTCTGTAGAAAGGGTGGCAGATCGTACAGAGTTGACGGGAGAATTAAATGAGCTACCATTTGTAACATATCTAGAACACTGCCTGGGACATGGGACATCCACTTTGCTGCTCCATAATTTCTCTCTGATGCCAAATTCTCCTCCTGGGTTGGGGAGTGTTGTAACTGGGGGCATTATTACCCAGCCTCTTATTGTAGTGTGTCTCGCATCAGGAGGGACTTTCTAGCTTCCACTTCTTTTGACTTCCTGACCTTGCTCTTGGAATACATGGCCTTTGGTCAGTCCTCAGCCTGTCGCACAGCTGTGGGTTGACAGAGCACTAGGCTCAGTGCTGTGGGAGATAGGGAATTATAAGAAATGGTCTTCTCCTGATATGCTGTGCCTGTGAGGGTCTAAAACATTTGAACAAGGAAGACAGAGGCCTTAGAAAAGAATGCCAGTGTGAGTGTGGGGTTCCCAGAGTCCATGTCCTTAGAATTAGCGACTCTTAGCAACTGGACAATCTGCTGGAATGAGGACTATGGAGTCCCAGAAAGTCCAGCCTTTCACCCAAATTCAGGATTCCTTGGACATTTGTCTTGAGAGATAGTCATCTATCTTCCGCTCTAACATTTTATTCATTTCTTCATTCAGTCACTCGTTGGGCTAGGCCAGTCATGGGACTTCACTACTTGTCCTGTCAGATGGCACAGTAAATCCACCCCAACGACTTCCAGCTGCTGGTTCTTATTCTGGTTTTGCAAAAAGTAAAATCTCTATTTTATATATTTAATGGAATAAATTATCTTCCTAAATCTTTTCCTTTTCAGACTCGTTTGTTCCAGATTCACATCGTTCAAAATACGTGGAATGATTTCCCCACTCTCTGCCATTCTGACTGCTTGGCTTGGATAGAATCTCAGTCTGAGAATCTCCTTAGAATGCAGCACGAAGGTTTAGTTTCAACACAGCACATATAGAATAACTCTCTCTGATGCTCTGCATCTACGAATGTAACCTCAGACTGTTTTAGCTTTTAAAGGAAAAGCTTTAAACGAGCCATTACCCACCCAGGTTTTTTCCACACCATAGTTGTGTAATTGACTTTGTGAACCTATATGCAACAATTTACACAAATTTATTTTGAATAACTTCAGCTCACCTATCCTCTGATGTAATTTTGAACTTGCCAGTTGGAGGTATTCGTGCCATCTGTAATTTTGATGAAGATGAGACTGAATAAGAAAAGGCAGACAACACACTCTAGCACCCCACTACAAATTTGCTCTGATAATAATAAAACCCATCTAATAATCACTAATCTTTGGCTTTTGGATTCAAACAGCTAATTCCTCCTATGAGTCAGAGACAGGAGTCACGAACCAAGTTTGAAAATCTTTACTTATTAGCAGAGTGACATTAGGAAACTTATGACTTCCTGTGAGAGCACTAGATTAGTCTCGTGACAAATACAAATGATATCCTTGATTGGGTGTGACAGAGAGGGAAGGCTAACCTGACTCCACAAGAGCTGAGAGTCACACCTGGAAATCAGACAATAGTTTTAAAAAATTTAATTAGTTCGTGGTATGCAGAAATTGAAGACTATACAGGATAATTTTTTTTAATTTAGTTTTTTTAATTGCGGTAACATTGGTTTATAACATTATATATATTTCGGATGAACATCAGTATATTTTGATTTCTGTGTAGATTACGTCATGTTCATCACCCAAAGACTGATTACAATCCATCACCACACACAGGTGCCCAATCACCCCTTTCGCCCTCCTTCCTCCCCATGCCCCTCTGGTAACCACCAATCCAATCTCTGTCTCTAAGTGTTTGTTTGTCGTTGTTTTTTCTTCTATTTATGAGTGAGATCATATAGTATTTGACTTTCTCCCTCTGACTTATTTCACTTAGTATAATACCCTCAAGGTCCATCCATGTTGTCACAAATGGCCAGATTTCATCATTTCTTATGGCTGAGTAGTATTCCATTGTGTATATGTACCACATCTTCTTTATCCATTTGTCCCTTGATGGGCACCTAGCTTGCTTCCAAGCCTTGGCTATTGTGAATAATGCTGTGATGAACATAGGGGTGCACGTAGCTTTACACATTCATGTTTTCATGTTCTTTGGATAAATACCCAGCAGTGGAATTGCTGGACTGTATAGTAGTTCTGTTCTTAATTTTTTGGAGGAATCTCCGTACTGTTTTCCATAGTGGCTGCACTAGTTTGCACTCCCACCAGCAGTGTATGAGAGTTCCCTTTTCTGAACATCCTCTCCAACACTTGTTATTTCCTGTCTTGTTAATTATAGCCATTCTGACAGGTGTGAGGTGATATCTCATTGTAGTTTTGATTTGCATTTCCCTGATAATTAGTGATGTTGAACATCTTTTCATGTGCCTGTTGGTCATCCGTATATCTTCTTTGGAGAAACGTCTGTTTATATCTTTTCCCATTTTTAAATTGGGTTGTTAGTTTTTTTGTTGTTGAGATATATGAATTCTTTATATATTTTGGATATTAACCCCTTATCAGATATATGGCTTGCAAATATCTTGTCCAAAATGTCGCGTTGTGTTTTTGTTTTATTGATAGTTTCTTTTGCTGCACAGAAGCTTTTTAGTTTGATGTAGTCCCATTTGTTTATTTTTTCCATTGTTTCCCCTGCCCAGACATGGTACTTGAAAATATGCTGCTAAGACTGATGTCAAAGAGCATACTGCCTATGTTTTCTTCTAGGAATTTCATGGTTTCAGGTATTACATTCAAGTCTTTAATCCGTTTTTGAGTTAATTTTTGTGTATGGTGTAAGATAGTGGTCTACTTTCATTCTTTTGCATGTGGCTGTCTAGTTTTCCCAACACCATTTGCTGAAGAGACTATCCTTTCTCCATTGTATGTTCTTGGCTCCCTTGTTGAAAATTAACTGTTCATAGCTGTATGGGTTTATTTCTGGGCTCTTGATTCTGTTCCATTGATCTATGTCTGTTTTGTGCCAGTGCTATGCTATTTTGATTACTACAGCTTTGTAATATATTTTGAAATCAGAGAGTGTGATTTCAGCTTTGTTCTTTTTTCTCAGAATTCCTTTGACCATTTCGGGTCTTTTCTTGTTCCATACAAGTTTTAGGATTCTTTGTTCTATTTTTGTGAAAAATGTTCTTGGAACTTTGATAGAGATTGCATTGAACCTGTAGATTGCTTTAGGAAGTATGGACATTTTAACTATGTTAATTCTTCCAATCCAAGAGCATGGAATATTTACATTTGTTTGTGTCTTCAATTTCTTTCAACAATATTTTATAGTTTTAGTGGACAGGTCTTTCGCCTTTTTGGTTAAGTTTGTTCCTAGGTATTTTATTCTTTTTGTTGCAATTGTAAATGGGATTGTATTCTTGATTTCTCTTTCTGCTCTTCATTGTTAGTGTATAGAAACCCAACTGATTTTTGTATGTTGATTTTGTATCTTGCAACTTTACTGTATTCGTTTATTATTTCTAAAAGTTTTTTGTTGGATTCTTTAGGATTTTTTGTATATAAAATCACATCATCTGCAAATAATAACAGGTTCACTTCTTCTTTTCCAATTTGGGTCCCTTTTATTTCCTTTTCTTGCCTGATTGCTCCAACTAGGACTTCTAATACTATGTTAATTAAGAGTGGTGAAAGTGGGCCTCCTTGTCTGGTTCCTGTTCTTAGAGGGATAGCATTCATTAATAATGAAATAATATAATTCTCCATTGAGAACAATATTAGCTGTGGGTTTGTCATATATGGCCTATATTATGTTGAGGTACTTTCCTTATATACTCATTTTATTCAGAGTTTTTAAAATCATAAATGGATGCTGTATCTTGTCAAATGCTTTCTCTGCATCTATTGAGATGGTCATGTGATTTTTAGTCTTCCTTTTGTTAATGTGTCATATCACATTTATTGATTTGCTGATGTTCAACCATGCCTGGAATACATCCCACTTGATCATGGTGTATGATTTTTTTTTCAAAAGATTTTATTTTTTTCCTTTTTCTCCCCAAAGCCCCCCAGTACATAGTTGTATATTCTTTGTTGTGGGTCCTTCTAGTTGTGGCATGTGGGACGCTGCCTCAGCATGGTTTGATGAGCAGTGCCATGTCCGCGCTCAGGATTCAAACCAACAAAACACTGGGCTGCCTGCAGCGAAGCACGCGAACTTAACCACTCAGCCACAGGGCCAGCCCCTGGTGTGTGATGTTTTTAACGTATTGTTGTGTTCCATTTGCTAGTATTTTGTTGAGGACTTTTGCATCAATATTCATCAGTGATATTGGCCTGTAATTTTCTTTTTTTGTGTTGTCCTTGTCTGGTTTTGGGATCAGGGTAATGTCGCCTTCGTAGAATGAGTTAGGAAGCTTCCCCTCCTCTTCAATTTTTTGGAAGAGTTTGAGAAGGATAGGTATTAAGTCTTCTTTGAATGTTTGGTAGAATTCACCAGGGAAGCCATGTGGTCCTGAACATTTATTTTTTGGGAGGTTTTTGATTATTGCTTCGATCTCATTACTGGTGATTGGTGTATTGAAATTCTCTATTTCTTCTTGATTCGGTTTTGGAAGTTGTATGATTCTAAGAATTTATCTATTTCTTCCAGATTATCCAATTTGTTGGCATATAGCTTTTCGTAGTATTCTCTTATAATCTTTTGAATTTCTGAGGTGTCTGTCGTAATTTCTCTTCTTTCATTTCTGATTTCATTTATTTGAGCCTTCCCTCTTTTTTTCTTGGTGAGTCTTGCTAAAGGTTTGTCAATTTTGTTTATCTTTTCAAAGAACAGCCTGTTGGTTTCATTGATTTTTTTCTCTTTTATTGTAGTCCCTATTTCATTTATTTCTGCTCTGATTTTTGTTATTTCCTTCCTTCTACTGATTTGGGACTTTGTTTGTTCTTCTTTTCCATTGTGCTTTTCCAAGTACATGTTTAGGTTGTTTATTTGATATTTTTCTTGTATGTGGAGGTAGGCCTGAATTGCTATAAACATCTCTGTTAGAATTGCTTTTGCTGTATCCCATAAATTTTGGCATGTTGTACGTTCATTTTCATTTGTCTCCAGGTATTTTTTGATTTCTTCATTGACCCAGTTGTTGTTCAGTAGCATTTTGTTTAATCTCCACATATTTGTTGTTTTTCCAATTTTCCTCCTGTAGTGGATTTCTAGTTTCATACTGTTGTGATCAGAAAAGATGTTTGGTATTATTTCGACGTTCTTAAATTTATAGAGACTTGTTTTGTGGCCTAATATGTGATCTATCCTGGAGAGTGTTCCTTGTGCATTTGAGAAGAATGTGTATTCTGTGGTTTTTGGATGGAATGTTCTGTATATATCTACTATGTCCATCTAGTTTAATGTGTCATTTATGGCCAATGTTTCCTTACTGATCTTCTGTTTGGATGATACATCCATTAGTGTAAGTGAAGTGTTAAAGTTCCCTACTATTATTGTGTTATTCTCCTTCTAAGTCTGTTAATAATTGCCTTCTATATGTAGGTGCTCCTATGTTGGGTGCAGCGATATTTACAAGTGTTACATCCTCTTACTGGATTGTTCCCTTTATCATTATATAGTGCACTTCTTTGTCTCTTATTACAATTTTTGTTTTAAAGTCTATTTTGACTGAGATAAGTATTGTTACCCTAGCTTTCTTTCCTTTGCCATTTTCATGGAGTATCTTTCTCCACCCCTTCACTTTCAGTTTGTGTCCTTAGGTCTGAAGTGTGTCTCTTGTATGCAGCCTATATATAGGTTTTTTTTTTTTTTTTTTTTTTATCTAATCAGCCACCGTATCTGTGCCTTTGGATTGGAACATTTAGTCCATTGACGTTTACAGTAGCCATTGATAAGAATGTACTTATTGCCACTTTGATAGTTTTTTTCTGGGTGTGTAAGTAGTTCTTCTCTGTTCCTTTCTTCTTCTTTTGCTCTCTTCCCTTGTGATTTGATGGCTTTCTTTAGTATTATGCTTGGGTTCTTGTCTCTTAATTTTTTTTGTAATTGTTATAGGTTTCTGGTTTGTGTTTACCATGAGGTTCATATATAGTAACCTACGTATATAACAATCTATATTAAATTGACCGTTTCTTTAGTTTGACCTGTTGCTAAAAGCTCTACTCTCTTATTCCCCTCCCCCCACATTTTATGTTTTGTTTTGTTTTATTTTTGTGAGGAAGATTGTGACTGAGCTAATATCTGTGCCAATCTTCCTCTATTTTATGTGGGATGCTGCCACACCATGGCTTGATGAGCAGTAGTAAGTCCGTGCCTGGGATCTGAACCTGTGAACCCTAGGCTGCCAAAGCAGAGTGTGTGACTTAACCACTATACCACCAGGCCGACCCCCTAAATGTTATGTTTTTGATATCATATCTAACCTCTCTTTTTGTGCATGTATATGTGTTACCCTCTTATCACGGAAATAGATAATTTTAGTACTTTTTATAAAGGATAATTTTTATTAAATTTGATTATAGAACATTCAGCATGACTCAGGGATTGCTGCTCAGAGTGTGGTGGCTGATGGTTGCCTTCCCCTTGGACATTGTTTAGGCAATAGCATCATGATGATTAAGGGCTTCTGGGGTCACACTGCCCTGGATCCACCAATCTCCAGCCTGGGCAAGCTCACAGCTGCAACCTTGGGCTGAGTCTCAGTTTGTTCTTCATTTAAATGGTGTCAAGAATATAAGGTGGTTTGAGGATTATAGGTGAAAGAGCATCTAAAGTGCTTATTATGGTTCCTAGTCCATAGTAAGTACTCAAAAAATGGTAGCCATGAGTTTAATTATACTAAGAGAAAATTTCACAAATGAACTGCCCATAAAACATCACTCATTTATCACTGAAAATTATGATTGGTGCCTTTGCTAGAACAGGCAGAATATGTGGATACTTGCTTTTTTCGGACAAGGGTATAACACTGTGACTGAATGACAGAAAGAAAGTGCTTTCTATCAGCGGCCCAAAGATTTCCTTTCACTGGAATTCAGCTGATTAGCTGCATGGCTAACTCCTGGAGCCAGGAAAACATGTCCCACATATGACACTGTTGTCACGCAGAGGAGACAGATGTTTCTCGGCTTCCCCTCTCTGAGATTTAATAGCTCCTGAAGGTTAGCCCTTATTGACTCATTAAGACGTGTCTGCTTGGGGGTCAATGGTGGTGATGCTGTGTTAACCCTGGCAAGCGGCTGTCACCAGAGCTTTACAAAGGGAGATGTTGCATTTGAGAGAGAGACAGGTGATACAACACACACCCCATCATTAGATGGCCATGGTTCCCTGGATACGAGGAAAAAATATGTGTTTTCTTTAAGGATGAGAAAAGAAAACCCTTTCCTTTTTTCTGTGCGGCTTATTGGTAGGAGATCTCAAAATTCTCTCTCTCATTCTCCCTCTGTTTTTAATCTCTCTGTTTGCTAAAGAGCACCACTTGGCACCAGCATCCAGCATGGTGAGTCTCCTGGAGGTACACCGCTGGGACAGTGATAAAACCCACTGAGAAAGAAGGAAAAAATGATGTTATTCTCTCTTTCAATGAAGCATTTGAAATAACGGTTTTATTTTCTTCTTTCTCTCTCTAGTGTCCTATGTATTCAGTGATGGGAATGGAAATTGTTCCATTTGATGTTCCCAACTGAATTATTCCTAGTCCATTTTGATGTGCTTCCATTCTTTGCTCACTGAGTCTGGAGGCACCTAATTTATATGCTGCTCTGCTAGTTCCCCTTCCTCTCTTGTGACTCCCCTGGACTCCAGGCTCTTTCTGGGATAGACATGCATGGTTGGGGAGAAAGTGTGTTGTCATCATCGGCAGAGAGTGTTTACTGAGTGATTGTAAAACGGTCCCTAGAGAGGTTCCCACGACATCTTAACCAATGCTGGCTTCTGGTGAATATCCTTTAGTAAGTGTTAGAAATCAGCTCTGTAATACTCTATTCTAGAACTTTGTTAAGCTTGATGATAATGTGTGCCCATTTCTAATTGTCACCTCTAATAATTTCTCTGGAAAGGTAGACTTCAATTTATTCAAAGGGACTAGATGCTAGCTCCCATGGGCTTCTAGTGTGTTTTATTTGGTTCATTCTATGCTTTCTAATTTGAAGAATATTTTCTTTGGTGGCCAAATACAGAGTAGATTTCCTGTTAGTAGTGAAGAGAATGGTAAAAAAGGTAGGGATAAGGGTGGGGTTAGATCTGTGCCCTCCGATACAGTACATGAGGCTGATGGCTACCATATTGGACAGTGCGGATGTAGAATGTTTCCATCATCACAGAGTGTTCTATTAGGCAGTGCTGGGTTAGATGATCCAAGAGTAGGACCATTCTCTGCTAGCCTGGAGTCTCCATCGGTAGAAGTCAAGAGAGTGCCGCAGAATTCTTCAGGTTCCTAAAAACAACCCTTCACCTCCCACCCCTCCAACATTCACATCTTCTCTACCTCCTCTGCTGCCTTGGGACCACCAGGACTACTCTCATCTTGTCACTTGTCACATGAAGTCCAGGACTGCCCAGCCATTTTCATCCCTAGACTCTAATTCCCCCATGACTCTACTTCTCCTCCTCAAAGGATTTCACTGGCCCCTTGGAATTTAAGGTCAACGGTCAGCAGAATCCCCCGTATCCTCAATGCCTCACTGAATCTTCTCCTCACCTTCTTCCTCTCCCCAAGACACTGCTTCCCCTGCAGCCCTCTCAAGGGATTTGCTGCTTTATTTTCCTTTCTTGTTGCACTGCTAGGCCTGGAGGTGAGATAGGTGAATGATTTGCTCCTCATTTCCATCTCTAGACCATACTCTCACTCTCCTTCCTGAAATTACTCAGTTATGACTCTCATGTCATCAACTGGATTCACCCAGTAGTCCCAGTTCCTTGTTGCAGTCAGTTGGCACCCCTGTGTATCATTCAGCCTGATTTCTTGAAGACATTAGCATTGGGTCACTACTATTCCCTCATCCTTCTTTCTTTCTTAATTGTTGTCATTTTAAATATACATGTAGATGAGTCTTGACTTTCTCTTTTCCAATTGTCTTGTCCTCTGTCCTCTCTCAGCAACTCCCTCTCATAGTTGGTCATAGTCCAGTAGACCTTGCTCTTTCCCTTAACTTGAACCTTGCCAGAATCTTACTTTCAAACATTTAACTCTCTGACCACCGTTTTCATTTTTATAGCCCATTTCCTATCGCACCGTGACTTTGCCAGGACCTTCAGTCTAGTGTCTCCACTAGTCAAACACCAAAGGCAGCCTCTCTGGATGGATGAATGAGAGAGAGGTGTCTTCTCTGGGTGATGAAACCCCATACCAGGGCTCATGGCTTGAGATACAGACTAGATTTTAGCCCTCACTTACCCCTTGCAGCTGGGCACTTTTGGGCAATGCACAAGGTGTATACGAAAGAAAGCCCTGTTTCAACTCATTCATTCTAGCACATTTTAACTGTTCCTCACCAGCATCCCCAGGATCTTGTTTCCATTTTTACCTACTTTAAATTACATGAACAATCATTATTATCACCCCTTTGCATACAACCTCAACTCCCATGATTCTCCCTTGCTTCATTGTACTCTCTTGGCTCAACTCCAATCCTGGTTAAACCCAACTCATTTTTCTCCGTTCCTATAGCTGTGTTATTAACACAGCTAAGGAAAAACGACAGTGCTGCCTGTTCTTACTTCAAATTCATGATCACTAATGCTAAGTGGGCCACAATTCTATCCATCAATTGTACTGTACTATATTTTCTTATTGAATATAATTTTCTTTCTAGACAATTCTTTCATTTCCTCTTCTTTCTCTTCAAATCATTAACACTTCCTCACTCACTGAGTTTCAGCTGACAACCTTGCTTTCCATGTCACTGAGGAAATTGAAGCCATCAGAACAGCACTTGCACAAGTCCCTCCCAGTGCACTTACCTACCCCCTGCATGTGTGTCCATGTGCTCACGCCTTCTCATCTGCTTGTGCTCCCCCCACTTGAGTATTGGATCTCATTGCTCTTGCCTGCTCAAGGACCTTGCTGCAGGAATTCTCCGCGCTTTCTTCCTTACCATCAAATAATGCCTTTCCACTGGATCATTCCAATTGGAATATAGACATTCTTCCTTCATCTTCCCATCAATACTGCTCCTGTTAAGGTCACCAATGTCACCCACATTGCTAAATCCCATGATCAATGATCAGTCATCCTCTTCTGGGCCTATTAGAGACATTTAACATAGTAGGTGGGTATCTCTTTCTTGGAATATTTTTTCACCGAGCTTCTAGGACACCTGCTCTTCTGCTTTCTTCTTATCTACTCTTCTCCACAGTGACTTCTGCTTTTCTGACTCTTCCTCATCTCTAAGCTCTATACATTGGAATGTTTCAGGGTTCGTCCTTTGTCCTCTTCTCTTTTCTGTTGCTCCCTACCTGGTCTTGTCTGGTCTCATGGCTTCAGATAACATTTTCATGTTGATGATTTCCAAATTTATATCTTCAGTCCAGATGCTCCTCACAACTCCAGACTTGTACTTCATCCTCCAGTTGCCCACTTAGCATCTCCGCTTGGATGTCAAACAGGCATCACAAATTGAACAAGATCAAACAAGGCACTGAATATACATCCCTCCCCAAAAACACTGCTGTGCCATGGTCCTCTCTGTCTCTATAATGGCAGTTTCATTCTTTTAGTTGATTAGCCCCCAAACCTTGGAATCATTGATTTATCTTTTTTCTTAAAACACTAACAAATTCAATTGGCTCTGCCTTTAAAATGTACCTAGAATCTAATGACTTCTCACCTCCTCTACTGCTATCCGCCTAGATGGGCCTCCATCGTCTCTTAATGGATATTTGTAATGGCCTCCTAACTGACATCCTTGCTTCCACCCTTCCCCTGTTTTAATCTGTTTTCCACACACCAGCCGGAGTGATCCTTCTCAAACAAGCCATATTGTGTCATTCCTCTACTGTAACCCTGTGATGGCTTCCCAGCTCACTCAGAATCAAAGCCAATGTCCTATCCGTAATCTACTCTATGATCTGGCTCCCTGGTACTTTTATGCCCAGTTACTCTCTGGACACCTCTTCTACCAGTTTTCCTGTCTCACTCTGTTTTCTCCACACCACTTCCTTGAATTCACCAGAGTCCACTGCCTCAGGATCCTTATACTTACTGTTCCTATGTCCAAAATGCTTTTCATCCAGATGTCCACATGGCTCATGCCTTCACTTCCTTCAGATCTTCATTCAGAAGTCTTGATGAAGCCTTTTGTACACACCCTATCTAAACGTCCATTCTCCTATGCACTCTTTTTGTCTTCTCTTTCTTCTCTGCTTTATTTTTCTCCTTAGTACTACTTATGATGATCTAACACACTGTATATTTTACATGATCTTGGTTTTTTTTTTCATCTGACTTTTCCATAAGAACTTAAGCTCCTGGAAAGCAGGACCTTTGAATTGTCTGTGTTTGTGTTGCTCATTGCTGTATCTCCAGTGCCTAGAAAAGTGCCAGGCCCCCAGCAGGGGGCTAATAAATCTTTATTGAATGACTAATTGAAGGTAAAAATGAATCAGCTAGTACTGCCTCTTTTTTGCAAGGAATTATAACCTAATGCTTAAGAGCGTGAGTTTAAAATCCTACCTGTGTAACCTTGGTAGGTTACCTAATCTGTTTCCTCATGTGTAAATATGGGGTTGTAAGAGTTCCTACTGCATAGGGTTAGTGGGAGGATTAAGTGAGATCATGTATGTAGGGAAATACGTGTAGATTAGATATGTAAAGGTGAAATATGCAAAGTGCACAATTAGTCTTCATTCTCATCATTATGGTCCTCTGCTAATATTATGTCTTCCCATTTTCCCATTACACTTTCCTCGCATAGGTGGCTTAAAAGTACAATATAAAACCATTTATAGGAATCCCAACTCTGCTGCTCCTTAGCTGTGTGATTTAAGACAATTTCCTTAATCTTTCTGAACCTCAGCTATTTCACTTTTAGACTAGAGACAACAATACTTACTTTGCAGAGTCATGGTGAGGATTAAGTGATGTGCAAAAAGGAGTTTGATGTCTTTCCCTGACACATAGTAAATGCTCAATAAATCATAGCTCTTCACTGGGGGTGCATATGGAGGAGGCATTCTGGCGGGGCCAGCATCAGCAGGCTGTGGCATCAGCTGGACTGTTCACATTCAAGTTCTGCTAAAACAGGAGCTTCTCTGAGAGTAGCCTGTGCAATCACAGTCTTTAATTCAGTTCTTCCTTTTCCTCACCAAGATCACTCAAAGTTTTTAGCAGGGATTGTAATTTTTAGAGTTTCTCGAGATGTGTTTCTTTTTATAGTTTCTGTTCTCTATAAGTTCTTTTCTCTGATTTTTAAATATCCTATCTAGATTCTAGGAGAATATACAAATATATATTCCTCTTTTGTCTTTGTTCAACATCTAAGAAACACTGTCATTCTGTTCCAGGGTTCCAGTCACTTCTACATCGTTAACCAGTTCTTCCTTGCAGAGAGCAGCAAATCCACTTGTTTCCCCCTCTACCTTTTAAGCATCCAGCAATAAGATTGGCATCATTTATAGATTACAGGGCAACTAGGCGAAGTTGTCTAAACGAACCTGTTTTAAACCAATCTTCCCTCAAGCCAGACTTAACCAGCTTCGGTACAATCCTGAGAGTACCAGTAAGCCGATTATTCAATACCACCCACTTTCATCCTCATACATTTGTAGGTATTGTTGCCCAAACTCATTTGCTGTCCTGATTTCAGAAGGAACTCCATGAATGGAAGAATCCCTTAGGGGACAGAAGTGAGAGTTAAATCCTATGCTAAATACATGAGCTCATCTTTTTAGAATCCTGCAGAACAGAGCGTGGAATTTTGCCAACACTTCACACTGGCTGGGCAAACTTTCAACATTGTCTATTTCCCTTCTCTTACGTGGATTAAATATCTTTAGAACATCCTACTAGAAAACTACAGAGGAGAAAGACCACCCTTATCCTAGTCACGGCTCAAATTTTTACGTGTGTGCAAAATGAAGTAAAATGGTTACAGAGAAAAATTTTTGAATATGATTTTTAAAATGATTTTCCTTAAGTAAAAGTGTTGAGGTTGGATGGTAACTGATTCTTGGAGCTGATAAGGGACTTACCTATTGTGGAATATAACATACTAGGTTATATATTTTGTGCCATAGCTTGATACAGTTTTGGAAGAAAACGAACATGAATGCTAATTAGCTTGAATTTGTTGAATTTATGTAATAAAAACTTCTTCTTCAGTATTTTGTTGTGTAGAGCAGTGCCCTTCCTCCAGCAAAAATGAAAAAAAATACTAAATGAATCGACAGTTTTCCTTCTAATGAAGTAAGGACTTGTTAACTTCTCCCCCTCAAATCTGTCATCTTCTTTTTATGTAATTCTTAAGTATCCATCCTGATTCCATTTCTCCCACATTCATCCAACGTTCTTTCAAAACACAAGTGATAGAGCAAAACCAACTTTGAAAATCAACTTATTTCTCCAGAAACTTCTTTTAGCTGTGCCTCTGCCAGGTGGGTCATGCCCTGAGAAGCCAGCCTTCTGAAATCAGGACACATCTTTTCCTGAGGTGTTGAGGATGTCAACAGCCTGATAACTCGCTGCTTAGTCCAACGGCTTGATACACGGGGTAAACTTCCTTAGTTCTAGTCTTCCGGCATCAAGAGGATAATGGCCTTTTCTTTCTTCAGATCAAGCTCAAAGGTGAACTATAACCCAAGAGCCCACCTAGACTTTACTTTTTTAAATTAATTTTTTATTGAGGTAATATTGATTTATACCATTATATAAATTTCAGGTGTACATCATCATATTTTGACTTCTGTATAGACTGCATTGTGTTCATCACCAAAAGTCTGGTTGACATCTGTCACCATAAAAATGTGCCCCTTTACCCTTTTCACCTTCCTGCTACCTCCCTTCCCCTCTGGTAACCGCCAATCTATTCTCTCTGTTTGTTTGTTTGTTGTTTTTTTTTTATGTTCCACATATGAGTGAAGTCCTATGGTATTTGGCTGTCTCTATCTGACTTATGTCGCTTAGTATAATACCCTCAAGGTCTGTCCATGTTGTTGTAAATGGCAAGATTTCATCCTTTTTTCTGGCTGAGTAGTCTTCCATTGTATATATACACCACATCTTCTTTATCCATTCATCTGTCGATGGGCACTTAGGTTGTTTCTAAGTCTTGGCTATTGTGAAGAATGCTACAGTGAACATAAGGGTGCAAATATCTTTTCAAATCGGTGCTTTCATGTTCTTTTGATAAATATGCAGAAGTGGAATAGCTGGATCCCATGGTAGTTCTATTTTTAATGTTTTGAGGAATCTCCATACTGTTTTCCATAGTGGCTACAACAGTTTACATTCCTGCCAGTAGTATATGAGGGTTCCCTTTTCTCTGCATCTTCTCCAATATTTGTTATTTCTTTAGACTTATCCATTTTATGCACTCGCAAAGTTCTTAAGAGTTCCTACGCACATTTTAATCTTTAAATGTGCCTTACATTGCTCTCTCAGGATTTACTGTCTTATCTCTCAGCTAGATTGTCTCATCTCACCTTGTGGGAAGACACCAAGTCTTAAATATCCTCTCCAGAGGTGGACTTTAATGAGAGTTTCTCAAAGTGTGGTCCTCAACATCCTATGTCAGGAACAGCTGGAAAGTCTAGCTAAAAATGCAGATTCTTAGTCCCCACCTGTCTTACTAATCCAGTAGTGGCTGTTGTGAGGGCCAAGAGTATGGATTTAGCAGTCTCCCAAGATGATGCCTATGCACACCAACCTTGAGAAGCACAGCCTCAGAGGCGTGAGGCAGATCCTTGATACCTGCCCTGGACAACTTCCCAATGATACGCATTCAATATTCTCAGAACAAGTCATCGAGGGCCACAGGGCCCAGCAAGACTAGACCTAAGGGTAGAATTCTTACATGCGTCTATTTAACAAATGTTAATCATGCGCTTAGTCTGCTGGGTGTGGGTATACGATGGGGAGTGGATAGATAGAAATAGTCTCTGCCCCTGTGGATCCTACAGTCTAGTCACACAACTTACAGAATCTGGAATAGCCCCTTCATCAGCATCTTCTCTTTATTTTCGTTTTTTATTCCTCAGATATTTTATGAGTTTCTTCCATTAGC
This sequence comes from Equus quagga, assembly GCF_021613505.1. NCBI lineage: Eukaryota > Metazoa > Chordata > Mammalia > Perissodactyla > Equidae > Equus > Equus quagga. Next base: position 24,343,713 of record NC_060267.1, on the reverse strand, counting down.
CAGGCTTTGTTCTACGATGAGCCAAGGACATCACCCTTCTCACAGAGTTTACATTACTGTAAGGAGAAAAAGAAAATAAACAAGTAAACCAAACCCCTCAAATTAATCACAGATTGTGACAATTGCAATGAAGTAAATAAACAATGTAGTGTGTGGAGAGACTGACTTCGAAGGGTGAGGGTTAGGCAAAGCGGCTCCATGAGGTGGAATTTGAGCTGAGAATTGATGGATGAAGGTCTTTGGGTCATGGTGAGAACTGGGGCAGACTGATGAGTCATTGGAAGCTCTCATACCTAAGATGGAATAATAATAATGATGATGATGATGATGGTCATGATGATGATGATAAAAACAGCTATTGTTTATTGAGCGTTGCCTGTGTGTCAGAGTGTATTTTAAACATTTTACGTGCTCTCTTGTATTCAGTCTTGGCAGGAAACCTAAGAGATAGATATTATTACTTCCGCTTTCAGATGAGGAAACTGAGAAAGCTCAGACAGGTTAAGTGACCCGTTCAGGGTCACACAGCTTGTAAGTGGCGGAGTGGGCAATTAAAGTCAGCTCTGTGTGATGCCAAAACCTGCCTTCTTTGGCACTACATGATTTTCCTCTTTGGTGGTGTGGGGTTGCTCCTGCTTACTACAGAGGAAACATGATGAAATAGAAAGAGCACGGGCTTTTTATGATGGCGGAGATGCCTAATATTAAAAACAATAGTAATGATTTAACACTGTTGAGCACCTACTCTGTACAAGGCACTGTGCAAAGAATCTTATATTCATCAGCTCAAGTGATCCTCAAAACAATCCTATGAGATACAGATGAGGAGATTGGGGTTCAGAGAGGTTAAGCGACTTGGCTAAGGTCACTCAACTAGTAAGTGGTAGAACTTGATTCACACCTATGAGGTCTGATTCTGAGTCTTGACTCTCTTCCTTCTGCTTACCTGATGAAAGGAGCCACTGTCTGTGCAAGGCCCTTAGACACACTTAGACACAGTAAAGCTCAAAATATCCAACTTCTCTCCCTCCCTGCCATAGCTCTTTTTCATCTCTCCTGGTTCCTGATGCCTGTGACCTTCTCTTCCAGCCTTTTGGGACGCTTGCTACAGAATCACTGTGCTTTTCCTCCTCTGTGCTGATTTATGAGAGTGGACAATTATTGGCAAGCACCTGGGCATGTCACAGGAGAATCTTCCACTTTTTTCTGTCTTTAGAATGCTGTCAATCCAGCATTAAATCACCTTCGATCATTAACAAGCCAGTATGGTATCTGTCGTCATCTTCCCATGGATGAGGGATTGCTGAAAGCAGGACCAGAGAAGCTAAGTCACGACGGGAGGACGATGCCTGCCCCATTCAGAGACTGTGGTAGGCTCGGAGAACCAAGTCTCAGCAAGGACTCTAAAAAACTGGGATGAAGAGGAGGGTGGAGACTCCCAAGGATTGTGATTCCTCCGGGAAGGAAAGAGACCCCTTGAAATGGAAGATGGTGGAGAACCAACGCAAACGTCACAGTTTTGCCAAGTATGGTCCTTTCTGTTAGCTCATGTTGAATTGACCATGGCACCACGACACCAGCACCAGTCTTTATTACACTTCCCTGCATCACAGCAATGATGGCATCAGATGGCGGTGAATACTAGGTTTTTGATTCCGTGTTGTTGATTTGCTTTTCAATTTTGTTTGAAATCTGAGCCTTGCCTCATTCCTGGCAAACTAACTGCTTTTAGAATTTTTGACCCATTTTGCTTGGGCTTTTCTGTGACTTGGCTGGGATTACATGTTGGGGGATGACCTGGCCCCATTCCCTTCACCCTCTGGGTTGATTTGGGTTGGCATTAGAAGGATGTGGCTTCATTCTCTGTGATTTGGGGTTTAGCTGGATTGGGCTGGAGAGAAAAACTAGGGCTCCTTCCTTCTCCACAATCCTCAATTTTCAGATCCCTACTAGTGTGATTTCAACACCTGCCAACTGGTCACACTTTTTGAAATTCCTACTGTCTTTTCAACTTAGATCTGGAAAAAGGGGAGGATCTTATATATTCAAAGAGTGGTTTCGCTTCAACTCAATCTTGGACTTTGGTATGAAAAAATATTTTGGCATAAGCATTCCACTTTCTTTTCTATCTAGGCTAACTATATGTAATAATTAGCCACCTATATTACATGCATTAAAACTGTTAATGGGTTCATTGTCAAAAAAGGACTAAAACTGAGTTTGTGTAGTATTTTACGGCATACTTTTATTTGAAGAAGTTTTTGAAAAAGCTGGGACTATATAAGTGGCATCTCCAATGTATGGCGGTTGGAAAGAGCAGTAAACCAGGTCTCAGCTGACCGGGGCTCTGGTCCTTGCTCTGGCACTAAGTAGCTGTGTGACTGGGCAAACCCCCATCTCTTCATGCCTCAGCTTCCTCACTTGCCAAGAAAAGTCAGAGGTGAAGGGTAGAGGATGAAGGCCGCGCTAGCTGACTCCTATGAGCCTTTCCAACCATGATTACTTTTCCATGAAAGTGAACTGTGACTTCCACAAACTGTCCCTTTGTGCCACTGTCGGAGGCAGCAACTTGACTTGAATGCTCTTACATTTTAATATTCTAAAGTCTGGTTTCTATCCTGTTTTTTAAAAATTGTTATGGCAATCTTTGTAATGAATTCAGATTCCAGCGTTGCATCTCGGGCTCTGATTGCTGTTGTGTGATACTTGGGTGAAACGGTTTCCACTGATTCTTTTTAAATTGTAGGACGTGTCTCCTCTTTGGGTTTCCAAGTTGCAACTTTGAACATAATATTTTCTTATTAGCCCAGGCTTTGTTGAAGCTTTAGGCAGCAGCTATCAAAAATCAACGAGCTTTATGCATTGGCTTTTTTTCTTTAAAATGTTTTTGGCAAGCTTCAGTGTGCTCACATAACCATAATACACAAGGGGACTACTTTCCCTGTTAACAGAAGAGCTAAAGACCAGGCTAACAGGTTTGCTGCCATGCTAATATGGAATAATCTCTGATAACTATAATTAACTTGTATGCTCCTGTCATAGGTTGACTCACCAGAACATTCACACCCTGCAGGATTGATATTTCTCTTTGAGATGCAAGCAGATGCTTCCAACAACTGTCTGGAGCCCCAGTGCTGCAGCCTTGGTTTTGTACGCATTTATCCTTGGCAGGAGCACCATCTATTTTAGGAAGGTATTTTGACACTTTACTCTTGGCTACAGTTTCTCCAAAAATGCGCTCAGCGAACAGAACAGTCCTCTCTCTTGGATGTGACAGTCAGCCCCAACATGTTCTGTGGCGGAGTCAGCTGGCCCAACACCAAAGGAGCTAATCAGCACTGGGTTTATTCCGGGGCTCAAGGAAGATTCCTGACCATTCAGTGCCAGCTTTTCCCTGGGCTTCCTCTCCTTGCAGCCAGTTCTGATATGCAGAGAGCTAGACAACCGTACTTTGGGAATTCTCACCAAGGTACCGTTTGATGAGAATGAGCTTGTCGCTGGGCTTCATGTTCAGGCTCTTCTGAGGACCGTTTAGAAGGAAAATCTTTTTCCTAGTAATCCTGTAGGCTGCCTGGATGCTCGGGGAAAGCTGTTGTTTCTCTGCATGGGTTTAGGAGAGAGTTAGGGAGTCTATCTGCCCTTCTCTTTGAGGCAAATGTGGGAATCACGATGACAAAGCATTTAGCAGCAGAAGAAAATAGCACATGCTTATTTGCCATGCAAATAAATCTACATAGAAATAAAAATTAAGGGATTTATCTGAAACAAGGCCACAGTTTATTTTCTAGATCTGGGCAAGATAGAATTGTATCAGAAAAGACAGATCTAACCCAATGAGAACAAGTTAGAGAAGCTGGAATAGGAACTAATAGTGAGGAGGCGCTTCAACGAGGTGTCTTGATAGAATGGACTCCAAGCACGATGTAAGGGTCATTTTTTGGAAACTATTTCTTGGTTTGCTAGAAGTCCATCTTCTCCATATTCTCAAACCCTAAACCCCCAGCCCCTAAAACCACATCAGTAAGAGAATTTGCTGGTTGGTGCTAGTGACGTTTACCAAAAACACAAAGAGGAAAAAGAAGAGAAGTCTACTCTTGATGCTGTTTATAGTAAATATCTAAAAAATTATAGAGTAGGAGCTGTCAAGTTTTCTGATGTGAAACAACGTTTGATTTATTTTCAGGCATCTTGGGAAAGTCTTAACTTGTTCTTTATTACATTTTCCTTTTTTTTTTTTTAGGCTCATGCATTCCCCTCAAATGGTTTTGTGTAAGTCAGTCATTAGAAGTGGTATAAATTTGTAAACTTTTCTAACAGCATCCTGTGAGAAGGCGAATCTCACCACAACATGTGTCCAAAATAAGGAAAGCTATACAGATTGTGGAGAATAAAGTCTATGCTGTCAATCACCTTGGCAAAAAACCAGAAACAAATAACTATTAGACTGGTCATGTATTTTTTTGGAGATATCAAGTACAACTGATGAGATTTGCTGTGAATCTTTGTTGGTGCCAGCAAGACTGGAGGAGAGAACAGAGATTTTCCCAGCTGGAGAATTTTGGCAATGTCTCCCGACAACCACACAAAGACCTCCATGTATTGACAGCTCAAAGATTCTAAGAAAGATAATCTGTTCCAAGATTTAGAAAATAGTGATAGAGAATCAGGACATTTCCTGAGGATAAATGACCAGCTGGAAGGAATTCACAGCATTAACTTTAACCAAGTGCCATTAACCCACCGTTCCCTGGAAGTGGTGTACACTGCTCACTGTTTATGCTGGACACATGTGCTGCCTCTCATCCAGGTGAACTGGAGAAGATGAAACAATTGTTTCTGGATAATATGCTCCATTACATTATTTTTGTGACTATGAAAGTTTCATAGCAAGTACCATTAGCAGGGAAGTTTACTATTGTTACTGGTGATTGAGGTTGGAAGGGCAGAGCCAGAGGGCAGAAGGGTGGAGACCTGACATGGTGCCAGGTGACTTGCTAAGGTCTCTGCCATGTGCCCAGGGGTGTTCAACAAACACATAGTCTTGAAAATCACAGCACTGGAAATTTTGGGGCAACTTTATGAAAGTTATATCAAATGAGTTCTAGAAGAAGTAAAAGAAGTGATTGAATTAAATTAGAGGCAAAGAGAATAAGAATTAACTGTCTGGTAGTCTTCATAAAACTAATGTTATTACATTGTAAGGTCTTTGCAATTACACTTCAAAGCCAGGAGTCTCTTTAAAATTTTCCTATTTACTTTTAATCATTAATGATATCCTCTTATTTGTTATTCTTTTAAAGTGCAGTATTTTCCAGAGTGAATGGACTAGGAATTCTTATTAAGCAGATAATCATAGCAGCAATATGAAGAAGACAGTGCAATTTCTAGAAAGATAATCTGTTGTTGCTTTAATTACAATATTTGCAGTTAAATTGTTTTGATTATTAGTCCACTGCAAAATACAATACAAATTACATTTTTCTTCATTTTTGGAGCTTAAACAAAGCATATTTTAAATGATAGCAAAAATTACGCTCTAACATTTTACCTTTAGAAATTCCCATTTTAATTTTCTACTGACTAAATGGGATCTCTAAAAACAGGGTATCTCAGTATAAAAAGGAATATCTGGAATACAATTACTTAGAAATATTCCAGTTTGGATTTATAATACATTTCAAAATATGGAATGAATACTTTATGCAGAATTCATTTTTGACTTGAAGATGGTTTTATATTTAAAAGTCTCTACTCAAATGTGTTCTCAAAAAAGAATGTATTCAACCATTCATTGTTTTCATGTCCATGCTACCATCAGAAGAAGGGAGTATTCAGTGATATTTCAACAGTAATTTTTCCATTTGTAGAAAAAATAAATGAGAATCTTTATGTTAATATGGTATGCTCAGCTGACCTTTAATTTTTCATATGGTTGAGTCAATAGATGGCATAAATTTTAGGTTTTCTTGTGAAAATGGAAGTATGGCATCTTTATTCAGACTCCAAAGGTGGAAAATTCAGATCATAATATTATTTATTGAACGTCAAGTATATGTTATAAACTCCCCTTACATTATCTTAGTTTTCGCAGAAAATAGGTAAATGTGCAAATGATGCAGATAAAAAGAGAAACATCTTGCTAAAGTCCTATTTGACATGGCATCTTGTCTCCTTGTGTGGCCCATTCTGAGCTCTGCTCTCTTGTCCCCTCTCCCTGTGCTTGGCCTAGCCGGGGCTCCTGCTGTCTGAGTTCTTTGTTCTCCCCCTGTTCTGGTGGTGGGAAGGTTTGTGATCTGCTGCTTTTGGCACAAGGATAACTGAGCTGAAACATGTCTTCCATTTAGCAAAAACCTGAAAGCTCTAACAGCTTCTATGAAAAGCCATAAAAAGAGTCCTGCCAATACCTGACTAAAGCAGGTAGAAGATGTTACTATGTAGCCATACCGTATGCTATTTTACATGGGCTACAAGTATAAGGAACCACGTTTAGCTTGTAGAGTCAGAGAAGGTCAGGGCTGGAAGGAGCCTATGAGATCTCCAAGTGCAGCGGCTTTCAGAGTTTCTCCAGGGTCTGGGTGTTGGGGAAGGCCATAGGGAGGAAGGCTCAGTCCCTGATCACAAGAACAGGTCAGCTTTTGTTTCATATATTGTGGCTCCGAGTAGGATTTCTTTAGGGAAAGCGTGTTCTGCCGTAAAACATTTGGGAACCATTGATCCTGTCTTTTTACAGATAAGGAAATAGAGGCCCAGAGAGAGATTGTGTCTTAATTCAATGTCGCTTGCAAATATAGAGATTTTACCTAGGTTGAAATCTGTTGTTAACACTGTATGTAATAAACGTATCATATTTTTCTCGAGACTTCTGGCTAGAAAGCCCTGAGCAGAGCATCTATATGGTCTGCTTCTGTGCCATTGTTCCACTCCTGCAAGCACACAACCTCAGCATGTGTGAATGTGTGTGGTGTGTGTGTATGCATCCTCGTGCTCACTTGCATTAGGCAGTGGGAGGACATTATGCAACAAGACTGTAGAACTTGGGGATCAAGTTGGTCACCAAAGCAGCTGAGGGGACAGTGCTTGGAACACTTCCTTAGTTTTCCATGATATGGCAGGTGCTACTTCCTTCAGGGAGCAGATGATAAATACAGTCCCGAATCCCTTGGCCCCTGTTGCCACCAACATGGCTTTGATACCGGTATCAACTAAGGAGCTTTGGTTGCTTGGGGGAGGCCGTTAGTGAAATGAGAGTGTTCTGTCCTGGGTGTAGTACCCAGGCCCTTTAGTGCACAGCATGTCGGGGGAAGGGGAGCAACAGGACACTGCCACTCAATGCCAGTGTGGCAAAGGAGCCCATACCCACTGTTACGATAGCGCCTGATCAAAATTGGTTGCTTGCAATTCTTCTGAAGGTCCCAAAATGCTCAATCTGGGTATTTAGTTTGCCTCTCACATATTGTATTCAGTTCAGTTTGGCCCAGCAAACATTTCTTCATGCCCCATCTGTGCCAAGCACAGGCTGTGAACCACATGTGAAGGATGTGCTCCTCCAAAGTAACTTACACCAGGATGTTCACATTTCCTCCTAGAAGATTATTTAAAACTAGGTTGAAACGAAGGTTGAAAACTTAATGTCTGTCAGAACAGTATTGTAGATGAGTGAAATGGGGAGGTAGGGAAGCCCTTCTAAGGGACTAGCCAATTCCAGTCCATTGTTACCACGTAGAAACGTGGGCCTCGTTGTTGCCAGATCTTCTAACTCAAGTGAAGCAAGAAATCTAGATTTTTAAAATGTTGCATATCCCAGTTTTTAAGTTTGGCAACTAAATCGAAAACATTTAAAGCCGACATCTGTGAGCTGCCACCAGTTCGCAGAAAGCCCAGTTTGTGACCAATGCTTTAAACTAACCTTTGAATGTGATCATTGCATTTGTCGTTGACTGTCCTGCGATGTGAAACATATTGTCTCTGAGTCCGCGCTGCTGGAAAGCTTACACTGCACATATGGTTTTGTAGACATGTTGTGGGGAGTCAATGAATATTAATCATTTGCCGCAGTTTTATCACCACCAGAACGCAAGCTTGAGAAAGGCACGGTCAAGCAGCTATTAGCAAATCTGCAACGGTAATTGTGGGATGACGTTGGAAAATGACGGTCTAGAATTAGATTTCACTCGCATTCTTAAAAGCGATTATAAGCGGTGAGAAAGAAATACGATTACAGGATGGTCCAAAGGCAGGGATATTTGAAATAGTTTCTGAATTTCTATAGATTGAAGAACTGAGTACCTTGCCTTCTATGAAGTCTTAGTACAGTTGATGATAAAAATATATATTTTGGCTACTTGGTTTCATGGAAACAGTGAAATGTTTATTTGCTTGATTGGTATGGCTGCTGCAGCTGCTCTTTCTCTCTTATACACAATCATAAGTGCTTGCTTTTCAGATTTTATAATTGTTTAATAGAGAGAAAGTTGGAGATTATTCCCTGAAGAGGATAAAAATATGTTTTTTTAATGAAAATGAATTGAGGTAATAATGTGTACATTACTTCTAACAAATGAATGCCCTTGATATCGACTGAATGCTTGTGTTCCCCCAAAATTCATGTGATAGTATTGGGGGGGGCTCTGGGGAGGTGATTGGTTCATGAGAATGGAGCCCTCGTGAATGGGATTAGTTAGGCAGAAAACAGAAAAGAGGCCCCCGAGAGCTCCCTCACCCCTTCCACCATGTGAGATTACAGTGAAAAGATGGCCACCTATGACCCAGGAAGAGGGGCCTCACCAGACACCAAGTTTGTGCCTTATCTTGGCCTTCCAGTCTCCACAACTGTGAGAAACAAATTTCTGTTGCTTATATGCCTCCCAGTCAGTGGTGTTTTGCCATAGAATCCTGAACAGCCTGACAGCCCTTAAAATTAAAATCTGCAACTCCAAAACTGTCCTTAGTCAACATAGAGTCAGTATTTAGAGCCAGGAGAAGTCTTAGAGATGATCTACCTCAGCTCTAGTCTTTTTAATGAGTAAACTAAGGCGCAGAGAGGTCAAATGATTGACCCAGTGTCACACAGGCAAACAGCACTAGAATCCAAGTCTCCAACATCAGGTAAAGGAAATGGAGACATTTACAGATTTAACACTTGTAGTTTCAGTTACATACCAAGGACCTAAAATTCATGCCATGTAGTATTTACAATTTCACTGACGCAGAGATTTGAAAGAACGTGTAGTGATGCTGATACATTGAGATGAGTCACTTCACTGGTGAATGAGCCTAGCTGACCACTTGGTAACTGATCTTAACCCAGCTGTGTTGTTTTCTGCTCTAAAGCGGTCACTTAAATTGTTTGGCTATATTTTATTGCCTGCCTGTAACTGGCTCTCAATAAAATGTTTCTTAAATGAAGGAGTGAATGAAAGACTACATTTTATAGAGAAAATTATATGCTGCAGAGGCATTTGCAAATATGAGTCGTCAAAATTTCTCATGATGTTATCCTTTGTGAATGTTGAGGGTCAACTGTAGTTTGTATTACTAGAAAAGATCCTCAGATAAGGGGGTAGAGTCTGCGGTGGTTTCTCCCAGTGGAATTTGAACCAGGCTCATAATTTCGTGGGGTTAAAAGGTAAGACTAAAATAGAGACTCAAAAATGTTTAATCAAATTCTTCCAGTTCTAAAACTAGTCCCTGAGATTAAGTTAGGCACCTTTGAAAACTGCATCAGCCCTTTCCAGTATTCTGTGTTCTGTTCAATAAATTATTGCTTTAGGGATAAAAAATTTCATGCCTAGATGCTGTATGGTGTAATGTGATTAAGACTCCCCTTCTGAATATAGATGTTTGACTTGGGCAAGGCACTTAGCCTTTTTAATTCTTGGTTTCCTCAGCTGTAAAATTGACAACGACACCTGGTGCTAGAGGGCGTTTGGAAGTTCATAGGGAGCCCTTTGGGAAGCTGGGTTGAGCACTTTCCCAGTGACCACTGGTCTTTCGTCTGTCACACAGGTTCTGCAGTGCCTGCTTATTTGTCTGTGACATTCCACATCAAGCTGTTAGCTCTGGGAGGAGCAGGGGTTGGGGGGGGATGTCTTGGTCCCCTTTGTATCTCGCTCAATAAATGTTTATTGAATGACTAAAGTGCATAATGCAAATGTAAGGAATTATAATTTCATCCAGAAAGTCTGGTTCTTTAATTTGATCCTGGTAGGAATTCCTTGATCTTGAGCATCCTCTGACTTCCAGTATTCAGTTCTGACTCTACAAAATGAAAGACAGAGAGTACTTATAACCCATGGGTAGGGGATTTTGCCTCATGATGTGACTGCCAAAATGTTATTGGGTTAGTACTTCTTGAGCAGGGTGTGGGGTTAGCCTATCCTTGGGGAAGTCTATATGTTTTTGTACTTTTCTAATGGAATGCAGGGATCCATCGCCTCCTTCAGAGTTAAATAACAGAACTGTTATAATGTAGCCATTAAATAATATAGCCATGTAAAGGGACTGGCATAGTCTATGGGTCATATTCAGTCTCAGAACATACTGGCTTTACTGTCTCCCTGCAAATCTCCCAAACCCAGTTCAGTATTTGTGTTCCTGGTGATTTTCTTGTCTAACTTCACTGAGGATCTTCATGATTTGGGAAAACTTCTCTTCATATTAGTTATAAGTGAGATGCACCTTGGCCTCACCCTGCTAAATATTGGGCTGGCTTTAGTCTACCCAACGGTGGATTGAATGCCAGTGGTGACCCTGGGCAATGTTGGATCCAAAGGTTGGTTTCTTCTGGGCCCATGGACTGTGAGGGGCCCTCATAGTGGGTAGGGATGAGTGATTTTTGTGTGCCTCTCCTTTTGCTGATAGACTGTGTGGGTGAGACCTCTTTGCTGTTCCCTCGTGCCACATGACAGCTTCTTCCTCTGTTCCACAAAGAGCACACTTTTCCTTCCTGCTCAAGAACCTCCATTAGCCAAACCAATACACTCAGCTCAGTGGAGAAAGGTGGGGAGATTGTGTGATTCTGTGTGTGTCTGTGTGTGTGTACATGGTGTACAACAAAGAGGGGGGTCCTCCTTGGATTTTGTAGTGGGTCCCATTTTAACTTGCTGCATTATATCATTGCCCCTACACTGTAACAAGGTTCTTTGTTTCGAAGACTGGCTTCTCAGGGTTTTTATAAAGCTAAAAATAACAACGATTATAGAAAATTATAGAAGCAGAATTGGGAAAGTCTATGGCTTTGAGATTACATTTAATGCAATAATGTGTTTACTTGCTATAATATTTTATTGTTTTGTTCTTCCCGAAGCACAATTTACAACGGTTTTACTAAAGGGTATCAAGTCATCTTGGTAAGCCATCCTTTGTTTATGTGTCTTTTAATTACCCAGATCGGTTTTTCCTTGACTTTAGCTCATCTTAAAAATGTTCAGAGGCTGTGCCAGGATAGCTTAGGGGGCACCAGGTTTCTTGCTAGACAAGCAGAAAACTAATATATATTTGTTCTGGGGAATTATACAAAAAATTAAAAGGTGTAAGGAAGTGGTCTTTGTAACCATACACTCTTCTTGGGCCCCAAACCAGTTGCATGCTTTCTCTAAAGCCTAAACCCAAAGCTATATATGGTGTTGGTATGAAATTGCATCATGCTAGAGGTAATTATGTCTGTCTTGAGGACTTGACTCAACCAGATTGACGCTTCATAAGGAAAGTCTTGTGATTCTGGAGCACTAGGCATTTGCTTGGGGCTGTTTACAAACCCACTCTATTAAAGACACAGCCCTGCTAAGAGAAATGCTATGTCCTTGGAACGCCTCAAAACTTTTCACTTGAAGCTAATTGCAGACTTTCCTATGGGCACAGAATCAAGTAAACGCACACTTTAAAATGAACTTCTGATGTTCACTCACGAATATATCATGTCTGGAAGACAAAACAGTTTGTGGAGAGCAGAGACCTGGGATACCACATTTTCCTGGTTACTTCATTATTGTAAAACTTGATCTGAAACCCTGTGATATATGTCCCCAGGGGAAAAGAATCCTGACCATCCATTTTTCTATCAATTGTGGATAATCAAATCCAGTTGCACAGTGAGTGCATTGTGCAGAAGAGGAAACAACAGCCTGGGGAGTGTACGTGTCTTGCTCAGGATCCCCCAGAGCTTCTCTATCTATCTCTAGTCTCTACTGTCTTCTCTGCCTACTTCCACCCCCTGCCAGCTCAGCCCTGTCCTGGTCTCTATGACTAACCCTAGAGACAGTAGACAGAGGCACGAAGAATCTCCACCCCAGACTCTGAGGCTCAGGGCCAAGTCACCCATTCTGCTGGTCTGGCTCTGAGTCTGGCTTAGATCTTGTGTCCTAGCTCTGAAAACTGCATTTCCAGTCCATCTTGTTTCCCTGTGCCTGACTCCTAGTCAAAGTCACGTAGAGCCCGTTCCATCTGAAGCGAAGCTCTCTCCTCCTCCTGCTCGTTTACTTTCCAGTGCTTGGAGCCTTTCCCTAATCACAGACAGGTGACAGAAGCCCTGATTAATAATAATAATAAAAATAATAATAAACATGATAGGTAACATATATTAGATACTTACAGTGTGCCAGGCACAGTGCTAAGTGCTTTGCATACATCATTCTACTTAGTCTTTACAGACACTTTGTAAAGTAGATAATATTAATATCCCCATTTATAGATAAACTGAGGCTTGGAGAGTTGGAATCACTTGATCATTGAGGCCCCTTGCTGAGATGTGAACACAGTCACATCTGGGTCTTGGCTCTTAGACATTACATTCTTCTGCTATGTGAGGACAGAACTTCCTTCTGCTCAATGCCGGCCTTGATTGCCAAGTGCTCCCCGCTCCTGGATCCCCTGTAGTTCTGCTCTGTCCTCTATGAGGGCACCTAGATTTCATGGTGGGCCTCCCTGATGAGACTTCTTGATTCCTACAGCTCCACTAGACCGTCTGTCATCCGTTGCCAGGTGCTTTGGCCACCGTGCTCTGCTTCCTGCAGTGAGTGTCTCCCCATCGCATGAGGCAAAGCGCCCACCTCACCTGGCAGGGCCGGTTTCGGTCCAGCCCCCCTGAGTCTGCCCTGTTCTGCTCTTGTTGATTCAGCTGTGCCCCTGACATGATGCTCAGCTTGCTAGGGACTTGACCGGGCAGTGGGAAAAGAGATGGGGGTTTGACTTGAGATCAGCATTCAGACTGAACAGAGGAAAAAACACATTACATAACATGAGTAGCTTATTTGCATTTTAGGAAGATGTTAAAACCTGTCATGAAAGCATTAAAGTTCAGGAATGCAACTTCTAGAGATCCTTCATAAATATTCAAGAAGTAACCTCATAAGTTTTTCAAAATTGATTATATTGTAAAATTTTTAATCGGTCTGCAAAACTTGCACTTTTCTAGATATGGTAAAGATCACCCCTTATCTTACACTTGAGTAAACCTAGCCTAGAATGACTCAACACGGAACTCTTGGTCATTATTTATGCTTTGATCAGAGTGTGCTCCTGTGTTCACATTCCCAACAGCCTTTTCGCATCTGCCTATATTCCTGCAATGTTTGATTTTTGAACCATACGTCTAAGTCTATGTCAGTCCCATACCATTTGGGCCACTCGTCACATCTAATTCCTCTCTGTCCCCAAACGAACTCCAATCCCTTATATATTTATACTTCTGCTAACCTTCTGCTCATAGTTTTATTCACTTTTATTCTCTTAACCTTGACCTATCTCTGTAGTTTCTAGCTGGGTGCCTTTGGGTGACAGGATAAACCAATCTATGCCTCTAGGTGGATAATCATAACTGCTTATGTAAAGTGCTTACAAGAGTGACTGGCGTATAGGATGGGTTTAACACAGGCCAGCGAAATGTTCTCTCCACCACGGACAGGTAGCTCTGCTGTAAGAATTGTCCTGTCTCCCGTTCGACAGTATAGGCAAAGGGCCCCAACTGGGGTGGAATGAGAAGAAGACCATTTTCTGAGCACCTTCCCAGTTTAGCCTCACTGCTAAGCACTTACATCATCTCACTGAATCCTCCCAACAATCACGAAGAGGCAGACACCATCAGCCCTGTTTATAGGTTTGGGGTAATGACTGGCTTGGGGTTCAGGGAGTGGTTTTCCTCCCTTGCTTCTCAGAGACCATGTCTCTGGCCAAGTCCTATGCCGTTTTGGTGCTTGCTTGAGCAAGCTGCTGTGGTTCTGCAGTGCGTTTTGCGGGTTTCCATGTGAGATGAGATCAGTGGAGCAGGGGCAGCATTTAGGGACACTGGAGGAGGTTTTCAATGTTTTGGAGAAATGTAGGAAGATCTTGGCAACGTGGTTATAGAAGTGTTCATACTTTCTGCATACTTTCTGGGAAAAAGAAGATTGTTGGAGTCCAGAGAGAGATTAGGGAATTGTGAGCATCGTGGGATAATATTAATGAAAAACAGAATAATTTTGTGAAAATAACTTACTTAGTTCTGTTCGGGGGAGGAATAGTTGAGGACATTTAAAAGGGACTGGGAGCTCCTAGCAACTCCTTGATCTGAGAGGGAGGAACTGAGTGGCAGGGAGCCCCAGAACCTGCCCGCAGTCATTTCCCTGCAGCGGCCCCGCCAGAATCCTACATCATGGGGGACTCGTAATCTTTTCTCCATGATCGAGGAAGGTTCTGGACCAAGTGTTCCTCAGGCACTCTGCTGTGGCGCTGATGGGGGAAGTGATGAGGCAGGGAATTTGGCTGACTTTTGGCTCTGTTTCCAAGGCAAGTGCATTTGCTTAGTAGTAACCCTTCTGTTAGATGGCTGGAGAGGAAAATCAGACGCTTAACCCTAAACCCCCAATGCTCAACTATTTCTCAATTGCTACTACAGGTTCTAAAGAGAGGAGAGCAGAGGAAACAGTCCGGGCAAACACACCCTGTTGTTGCTGTGGGGCTTTAGTCTCAGACCCCAGTGAGTTGGAGCATGTGTCAGCTGTGAGCGTGCCCCTCGCCTGTCCAGGTTCAGGTGGAAGATTAAAAGCTGAAAGATAAATTCAAGGTAAAATAAGTAGAAATAGGGATAAGAGCCAAGAAAGCATAATCCTAAAGATAGACTCGAAAGTGAAAGAATGCTATGCTCGTGAATGAGAAAGAGCACGAGGTTGGCCTCACAGAAATCTCCAGTTTCCACTGCTGGATTTCGTTTTGTATAGAACCTCCCTCAGCCCAATGTTGGCAAGTCCCCTTCTCAGGAGGTAGCGAGCCCAGGTGGCAGAAACCTTGAGCCTCTCCCTAGCTAAAATGTGCCTACAGCACTCACTCCAGCGTTCTAGAGGGAATTCTCTAAGGAAAGCTGTGTTCCCCGGGGCTGGGAAGTCTAGTGGACTACTGTGGTTTTCAAACTTTCTTTTTTGCAACAAGATACTTCTTTTTAGGCATAAAACTTATACAGAACTCTAGTATGTAAACTGTTAAAAATATATTCTATTTGTTTCAATTTATTTTATGAATTTAAATGTAGTGAAGTCTTGATACACTTTTTACAAAGTATATAACAATGGGGAGGGTGGGAGAAGATACACACTCACTAAAAAGGAACCTGAAAACCAAATTTCCAAAAGAAATAGAGAAATCAAAAGTTCAGTAATACAGTTATAAAAGCAGCAAACCAAACATGAGTTTACTCCGTGAAGTAGTCTGAATAAAACATTAACGTAGAATGCTCAAAGAGATAAATGAGAGAAACGATTTTCATTAAAAAGGGCAAGAAATTGTAAAACAAGATCTGGTAAAAATGAAAAAAAATTTAAGGAAAGGAAAGAACAGTTAAGAAAAATGGAGAATAGATTAAAAGCCTCCAAGATATCTTTAATAGGAATTCAAGAACAATAAAATAGAAGTAATGGTGGAGAATCAATATTTCAAAAAATGATAATTAAAAAATGTACCAGAATTGAAGAAAGACATGAGTCCTTGGATTCTAATTGTACTCTGAGTCCCAAGCAGAATGAAAAAAAGTAAATTCCTAAGTAGACACACGATGGTGAAAGTGCAGAGTATCAAGATGCGTTCCTTTGCTAAGGCCACCGTAACGAACTAGCACATGCCAGCTGGCTTACACAAGAGAAATTTATTTTCTCACCATTTCAGAGGCTAGAAGTCCAAGATCAAGGTGCTGACAGGGTTGGTGTCTTCTGAGGTCTCTCTCCTTGGCTTGCAAATAGCCGCTTTCTCACTGTGTCTTCATACAGTCTTTGCTCTGTTCCCATCGGTCCTAATCTCTTTCTTATAAGGACAAGAGTCAGGTTAGATGAGGACCCACCCTAAAGGCCTGATTTTAACTTAATCACCCTGTAAAAAGCCCCATGTCTAAATAGAGTCACATTCTGAGGTACTAAGTGTTGGGCTTCAGTATATGAGTTTTGAGGGGCATACAACTCAGACCATAACACAAGGGTAAGGAATAAAATCTTAAGAGCTACTAATGAGAAAAGATTCTCACAAAGGAGTGGCCATCAGACAGCAGCAGACTTTACCTCAGCCACAGTAGATGCCAGAAGACAAGAGAGCAAGAGCTTCCATTTATGGAGAAGGGATAGCAGCTGTCTATGTGGATTTGAAATGAAGCTAGAATATTGTTAAAAATGAAGCAAAGGCAAGTTAAGTAATTTTGTCAAGGCTGCAAAACTAATAAATGGTAGGGCCAATCTTTGATTTCAGTCAGTCTCACCCCAGAGCTGATGCTTTTAATTGTTACACTATTAGGAAGAAAAAGGGACATAACTACAGTTACAATGATTTTTTTTTTTGAGGAAGATTAGCCCTGAACTAACATCTGCTGCCAATCCTCCTCTTTTTGCTGAGGAAGACTGGCCCTGAGCTACCATCTGTGCCCATCTTCCTCTACTTTATATGTAGGACTACCATATATATATGTGGCATGCCTACCACAGCATAGCTTGCCAAGTGGTGCTATGTCCACACCCGGGATCTGAACCGGCTAACCCCGGGCTGCCGAAGCGGAACGTGCAGACATAACCGCTGTGCCACTGGGCTGGCCCTTACAATGATTTTTAAAAATAACAAGGAAACACCATGAACAAGTTTGTGTTAATAAATTTTGAAAATTTAGGTGAAATTAGTACTTTTTAGAAAACTATAAATTGTTAACATTGACACAAAAGGAAACAGAAAACTTGATTCAATTTCAATTGTTACAGGTATTCAATACAAAGACAAAAGTCTTCTTGTCTCAAAAGTAAACAAGCCCAGATGACTTTACTGACAATTTTTAACAAAATGGTCAAAAGCAGATAATTTGTATGTTATACAAACAGTTGCAGAGAATTAAAAAACCAGGAAACCCACTTAGCTCATGTTACGATACTAGCAGAATTTTGATTCTTAAGTCAGAACAAGAGCAGCATAAGGAAAAACAGTTTTAGATCTTTTACTTATGCACAAATTTCAAATTAAAACAGTCCTTAAAGAAGTTGATTCCAACAGTAAAAATTAAACCAAGGCTGTGGCCAGGAACGAAAGGATAATTTATCATCCAAAAATCTATCAAAAGGTACGTAAATTAGTAGATTACATAGGAAAATTAAATTCATCTCAAAAGATGAATAAAAAACATTTGGTGAAATTTAATAACAATTATTGATTATAAATATTAAAAAATAGAGATAGAAGGATATTTCTTTTCCCTAATAAAGTGTATCTACTAGATATCTTCAATAAATATCATACTTAATAGTGAGACCTTAGAAAACTTCCCTATAAAGTCAAGAACTCAAGGGTGCCCTTAGGCAACATTTCTTTTGAACCTTGTGCTACAGATTCTAGCCAATGAAATAAGACAAATCAAAGAAAAATGATGAAAAAGGAAGAGATCAAACTATCCTTATTTACAGGTGATAGGCTTCACTACCTAGAAAAGCAAAAAGACTTACAAGTAAATTCTCAGAAATAATAAAAGAGTTTAGCAGTGTTGGTTGTTGGCTATAAGACGAACATAAAAATATCAATAGCATTCCGTAACAAAGAGAAAATGAAATAGATTGAAAGATCTCTTTTACCATAAGTACCAAAAATACAAGATAGATATAAACAAATCCAACAAAGAATGTGCAGAATCTTCATGGAGAAAATTGCAAAACATGAAGGATACAAAAGAAAACTGAATAAATGGAGAGATAGATAATGTACACGACTAAGACAACTTAATGTTGTAAAGATGGCAATTCTCCTCAAATTAATCCATATAGTCAGTGTAATTCTAATTGAATGTTATAAGGATACTTTATGATACTCAATCGTAAAATTAACATTAAATAGCAAATTGTGAAAAATAATAAAACTGTGAAGATTAACAACATGGGGGAACTGTCCTATTATATCTCATGACCTGTTATACACTGTAACAATTAATAATTTGACCAATCAGAAAATAGAGAGCCCAGAAACAGACCTATGTGTATATATGACAGGGCTTACATTTCACATCAAGAAGAAAGGAGAGGATACTCAGTAAAGTTTGCTGGGACAACTGGTTAGCCACCTGTAAAAAAGTAAAATCTTATCTCAAAACTTACAAAAATCATTCCAGGTATACCAAAGGCCTAAATATGAAATGAAAAAAATGGAAGGTTTTAGATGAAAATATAAGGAAATACCTGTACAACCTTAGAGTAGGGAAAGGATTGATAAAGACACTACAAAAAGCACAAAGCATAAAAGAATGGATTGATATATTTGATTACATTAAAATTTTAAATAAATGTTCAACAGAAGGCACTGTAAGAAAGTTAAAAGACAAGTCACAGAATGGAAGGAGATGTTTATCATGCATATAACTGACAAAAAAATTCTTAAAGGATCTATGTAAAGAACTTACAAATTAACGCAAAAAGGACAAACAACCCAAAAGAAAAAGTGACAAAGAACAAAAAGGTAATTCTAAGAAGAGGGAGTTAAAATGGACAATAAGCATGTGATAAGATGTTCAAACTAACTAGTAATTTGGGAAATATAAATTAAAAAAAAAGTGAGATACAATTTCATGCCCCTCAGATCGGCAAAAATGAACACCACCAAGTGCTGTGGAGGATGTGGAGCAGCTGTAACTCACACAATGTTGAGAAGAACATGTAATGTTAGGGAAGACGCTTTGCTGAGCGCACTTTGGCAACATCTTGTGACTTTGTATCTGAGTCTTCTCTGTGAAGCAGCCATTCTACCTCTAGGTTCATCCCTTAGAGAAACTGTGTGCAAGTGTGAACAAGGAGTCTCACTTATTGTGGGGCTGTTTTTTAGCAGAGGAGGTGGATGGCTTCAATGACCATGAACAGGAGAATGGATAAATGGTGACATAGTCATGCAATGTTGACTACTAATCTACCAGTTAAAAATGAATTAATTAGAACCATAGCAATATGTATCAATATGGATAAATCTCAGAAAAACAGACTGTTCAGCAAAAAAAAGAAGTACAGAATGGTTCATATACATGAAACATAATATATGTGTTACATATACTGCAAAGCATTGCTATATATAACTACAGACACATATATAAGTTGTAATATTATTAAAGCTGTAGGAAAATGAAAACGTTTTAGAGGTTTTCTATGGAGCAAAAGGAATGGGACGGAATTGAAGAATGACATGCTGGATATTTCAGCTGTATCTGTAATGTTTTATTTCTAAACAAAGGAAAGCATAACAAAACAGGCAAATATGGCAAAATGTTTAAGAATGTTCATTATTTTTCTATAATTTCAGTAGTAAAAATTTCAATAGAAATACTTCATAGTTAAAAATAAGTTGCTTATAAAGAAAGACTTTCAATGAGAAAAACGGGCTCTGAGTAAGTCTTAAACGTCGCACAGGGTCACCATGTGATCTGGATAAAAACAATGTATAGTGCATTTTAATCGCAACATTCTAGAGCACTGATTTTTAAGTATGCTAGCAATGTATTATGCAAGCTCCAATATATCAAATAGATGAGTGGTAGTTTATTAATATAATTTGTTTCATAAAAAATATATATCCTCATGAAATATATATGAATATATATGAAAATATAAAAATGAACGTTCATTAAATTACAAGGAGAATAGATTAAGAGCTCCTATCATCAGTAAGAAAAAGATAGACGATGTAGCAGAGAAATTCTGAGAGAGGATACCCATGCGGCCAATGAACATATGAAAAAGCGCTAACCTTGCTAGTCGGCAGTAGGGGGACCATATATCCTGGTTTGCCAGTAACAGTCACAGCCTACTTTGCTTTACTTGCTAAATTTTAAAAAACACCCCTTTTCACTTTTGGTTTAGATGATACATTTTGTGGTTGCCCTACTTACCAGGGAAATGCAAATTAAAATCACAGTGAGATCCCACTACGAATCAGAATGAACAGGACTGGCAGTGCTAAAGGTTGGCAAGGATGTGGGCCAATACTAATGCTTCCACTCTGCACAGCAGGAAAGAGCTCCATGGCTAAGTCATGATGCTTCCATGCTGGAACCTATTTGGGAAGGTTGAGAGGGGTGAATGTTGATGCCAAGGATATGCTCTCCTTATCATGGGGTTTCTAGAACCCTTTCCCGTGAGATGGGCCTGGGTCTGACTCTGCTCAAAGTTATGGGAGCTCTGCCTGTGTTTTAAGACTGGTTTAGCTTAGTTTGCAGTTTGTGATACATACCAATAAGCCATTTAGTTATGGTTAAGCATTAATTCAGAACTGGGTAAAACTTTGTTTGACATGATATGTCTCCAGTCCTGTACTTAGAAATCAGCTAAGTTACAGAAATATTGATCTATAGGAAGAGGGTATCAGATGCCTTCTGGGGGCAAACTCCTTGTATTTTTTCATATTTCTGTGACGTTCACTTCCTCAGAACAGCAGAAAGGAGAACATAAGGAATGAGGTTAGGCTGTGAAATCGCCTTCCTTGAGGCCAGTTCTAACTTCTTCCTGTTTCATTCATCTCTTCACAGCTGCCTGGTCCCCTTGCAGGAGAAAGGGAAGCTAGGAACTGTCTATCTTTCTCTTTGGCCTCACAGAGACCCTCCTTCTTCCAAAACCCAAGAGAGCCAACCAATTGCCATGGCCTCCTTTGTAGTCTACTTTCAAACCACCAAAAAGAGTAAATGCAACCAATCTCGATGACTTTCTGGTGCTTCATTCAAGGAGAGACATATTTTTTTCTATTTTAAATTAAAATGCAAGAGTCAAGGTCAAAAAGTCAGTTGGGATTCCCAGCTGCACTGCACTTTCTTCATTTTGTGGGTCCAAGTTAGACAATGAACGTGCCTTCAACTTGTGTGTGCGGTGCAGGTGGATTCTTGTCTGACTTCATCACACTTTCATCAGACACGAACAAGGCCTCGGCGTCTTCTGACCTGTTTGGTTTTTGATTACCTTTGCTTTGATGCTAGCCGATTTATTAGCCAGCCAAGCACTCACCAGGAACCTCAGCGCTGAGAGCCTGGTGCCAAAATCAAGGTGCTTTTTCTGTCACATAAGCCTTTTGTTTAAACATTTCTGGAGTGAACCCACCTGTCAAGTCTGATTCTGTGGGAGAACATATTTGTAAGACAAAGCAATGCCTTGGCCTACCAGGAGGCCTATGACTCCCACAGTGAATTATTCACTCCCGCCCTTATAGGACATGCCGGGTCACCGATGCTCACAGCGGGTGCAAGGCATTATTCATTACCAGGCTTTGGTTTGCTGTCTTCAGAGACTCCCCCTCCTCCTCTTCATTGCCCCTTCAGGTTTTAACAAGACATCACATTCTTTTAAACTTCCCCTGGGCAGCAGAGGTCTCCCCCTCCACTTTTCTCTTTTTCCATGGCAGAAGGTACAATAATAGATAGAAAGCTGGAGCAGTTGTAAATTGCAGTAGTTAATGTCAAATTGATGAAGCAGTGATCAAATGAAGTTCATAACCACACAATACAACCTGAGGGTGGAATGCTGTTTCAAACATTTCTAATGACAGGGCTATAAAATCATAAAAATGGAGACTTTTTCTTTTCTCTGGCCATAAAAAGGCATTCATGTGGGTTACCAAAACTATCAATGAGGATGAGACCGGACATTGGTTTTGGAGAGAGCGCTGATGGTTTCGGACAGTGGTGTCTCAGTCAGAATTTCAGCACTGGGACATTCTCAAAGTTCGGATTTCCCCAACTCTCCACTTCTTGGTTTTCTAACCTTGAACGCAGGGATAACAGAGGGAAAGTTTGTCTGTCCGGAAAAGCAATGGTGGCAGATCGCTGAGCTATCTGCTTAGCTCCAGCACGCGGCATAGTCCATTCACAAAACAGAATGAGGGACGATGTCACACACGCAATGAACAGGCAACAAAACATTTACAAACCGATTACACTAGACTCTAGGCAGCTGACTTCCGGCTGTCTATTCAGCCGCACACAGCAGAAGGAAAAGTGATTAGATGCAGGAAAGCATGACAATACAAAGAATCAGAGAATAATATTTGACACACCCTATTGTTGTTTTCCTATAGAGGGGAAGAACAGATCCATTCGCTTTTAGCTTCTTATATTTCTCCTCTCCAATAGATGTAAACAGCATCAATGTCCTAGAGGGTAACACATTCAGAAGGATTTAGTTACAGGGAAAGGAAGAAATTGCGACGTGGTGGCAAGAAGAATGAAATGAAATGAATGACAAAGGCCACCGAAATCACAATGATGGTCTCCTGGCTCCACCTCGGAGGAGCCTCTCGCTGCTTGTGTTACACTGACTGTGTGTGCTGCTTGCTGTGTATGTTGTTAATATCCTAGGTCGAAGAGGGAACTGGCAACTTGTTTTCAAGTAGGCCCGCTCCTGTCTTTAGCGATATATCTTACCATTGTTGAAATTGTGGTTTGCAAAATAACCATTTCATTTAACACTGGAAATACCCATGGAAATAATTGAGCCTGTAAAATATGAAAATTCACATAAACCTGTAAAGATAAACATATATGAAACTATATAAAGTATACGAACGCATGTCTTAGGTTTGTAGGGCTTGTCTACAGAGCACAGAAAATCTA
This sequence comes from Equus quagga, assembly GCF_021613505.1. NCBI lineage: Eukaryota > Metazoa > Chordata > Mammalia > Perissodactyla > Equidae > Equus > Equus quagga. The sequence goes on along the minus strand of NC_060267.1, from coordinate 24,320,660 downwards.
TTGCAACCAGGTAATTCTGATGAGCAGCTTTGGTTTGCCCTTAATTACCTACACAATTCAGGACCTAGTTGAGCCATTTTTGACGGAACATAATTAGGGTGGTTCCCTGTGATTGCGTGGACCTGGATGTGTAATATGTTATATTCCAATTCCTATAATTTAAAGGCATATGTGTAGGCTAAATATTGTAAAGCAGGATATGGTTCCTGGAAGATGCCAGCGTTCGCCCACTAATTGACCTGCTAGGAACCAGCAGCAACATGCTCTCCAGTTGTGATCTGGGGGCTGAATTAAAATAAGTACCCACACTAGTGTCCTATTTAGATTTGTCCGATTAAAAAACTCATCTACAAAGCTAATGAGACCCACATTGGTTGCAAGTTAATGCTTGCTGACTTCTTGCAGTCAACTCACCAGCATCACTCAGTAAATAAACAAGAACTCAGGCACAGTGGGGGCTCTTTGCTGCTGCCAGAAAGAGAGGCATTGAGAGGAGCTGGCTGCAGGGAGCTGGCAGGAGCACTGGTCTTGGAACCAGACAACTTGAGTTCCAGTCTTAGTCCTGTTCTCCTCTTCCCTTGACCCTTGGTCATTTATGGAAGCCTGACCACAGTTTTCTCATGTGTAAAATGGAGGAAATAACGTGCACCTCATAGACGGTTGTGAGGTACACGGGAGATAAGCTTGGAGACTGTGCTCCTCACTATCAAGACATTGGCAATGAGAAGACTGATGTTTGCCAGCCATGTCCTGGGCAGCCTCAGGGTGGGAGTGTGTGTCGGGAGAGGTCTTCAGGCAGCAGGCAGGCAACTGCATCTGACTGATGGGCCGTGGGGCCCCACTTGGAAATAGAAGCTCTTTAGTATGTTTTTAATGACAGTTCCCTTCCCATTTGGGGGAAGTCTGTCTGCACTGAGAGAAATTTGATGCCTTGGGCCTTTGGAAGCAGAATTAGCATATATCTTTTAATCTTAAAGAATAAGGAGCCTTAGTTCATAACCACGCCATGCATCTCCTCTTGGCATCCCCATGCACGATGTTCACGTAATCACATTAAATGGGGAAATCAAACCAGTTCTGGCTGATTCAAAATGACCTGGCTGAAAGGCAGAGGAGATGTCAGTAGGGATTTCAGGCTCATGGAAAAGTGCTTAGGTGCAGCTTCATCTACTTCTTCCGTTCTAATCAGCAAGGTCCTCTGTGGGTCATAAGACAAGAAACAAGAGGTTTAGAGAGCCCCCAAGAACAAGGGGGCCAAAAACTGGATCTGAAGAGCAAAACACTTTAACAAGCTCTGTCTGAGGAGTGAAGGTTAAATGACCCCAGGGATGAACCAGCTCATTCTGAAGCAACTTCCTTGGTTTGGAGCCAGAGGGCCAGATGCCCAGTGCTTGTGAATGCACAGGATTTAAGGCAGACTGCTGCACTTAAGAACCTTCTGTGCTTTTCAGTTCAGCCTTGGAGAAGTTTTATTCCATGAATTGTATATTTTGAAAGGCAAACCTGTGACCTGCTGGGTCCTGGACACAGAACCCATGCTATGAAAAAAGGGACTTGACCTAGTAATAAAATGCTTTGAGATTAGTCCCTTCAAAAAGATAAACATCTTAAATCACAAGCATCATATGAGTTTTAATTTTATTTAATCATAGACACATTTCCTGCTATAACTTTTTAAAGATGGTCTACATTTGAAAAGAATTAGGACAATCCTGTATCTTTGATCAACTCATCATCTCTTTAGGGGAAAAGATTTAACACTCTAGCTTTTAAACAGAAATATAAATATGCATCAGCTCACAGTTTTCCAAATTAGGCAGTGTAAAGTTTATAATTTCATGACATCCCAATGAATAGGAGGCCTGTTTTATGCTTAGAAGTGACTATCTTTGAACAAAACACGCTTGAGTGAGGGGTTTTTGTGTGTCATTATTTTTGACACAACTTGTCATTAGTTTTAACTTTGACCAGGTTGTAATGAGGAATTTGGTTGTGTAAGTTTGCCTATTGTTTATCTATGCTCAGACTTAATTATTGCTTCCCAGGTCAATCATCACCATTTTAAGTGGGAAGAAATGGCCTTAACCCATGGGATGATTCCCACAGAGTTTATTATATGTAGATAGACCATGAGGTCAGATGCATAGAAAGAGTGGGCAGAGTCCTCTGGGGGTAGAGGTGGGGTGGAACATGATCCAGCTACTTGGGGCAGATGGAAGTACGAGATTTCCTCTCTTACAGAAAGACTTCGGGAGAGATGGACCAGTCAAAGACTATTTAGGGGCGGAAGAGTCGCCATCATATGGTGTTACAGAAAAGTCCTTTCTCTCTATGGCTCTGCCACAAGGCTTTTTAAAATTTCTCCTCAAAGAATTCCTTACGAAGGGAGGCACTATTGACATTACGGCAGGGTAATTTTTTGTTGTGTAGATTTCCTGGGTATTGCAGATGTTTAGCATCTCTGACTCTCTCCCCCCAGTTATTTTGACAATGAGGTCTCTAAAATGTTCAAGAATTACTGAACACATTAACCAGGTTAGTAGAGAGCCATGCACGACCCAGATGGAAAGGCCACAGAGATTTTTGGGGGGAAAGAGAAGAGAGGGAAACTTCAGAGCATGTGGTAGATCATGTAAAGAGGTAGAGGTGATAAAAAGATCTGTGAAGGCGCATCAGCAACTAACTTTGCTTACTAGAACTTGGCTATGTGTGCACCTTGTCAGGTGAGGAGAGCAGGAGGCAATAACATTTATTGAGTACCTACTAAGTCCCAGTATTTTGTAATATTTATTTAAGTTAATCATCGTTACTCTATGAGTTAGTTATAATTATTTTATCTTCGCGTAAGGAACTTGAATTGGAGAGAACTGATAGTGACAAAGTTGGGATGGGAATCCCAGACCATTTGAACCCTGTCTTTTTATGAGTTTGACTCGTTATGAAGCTTCCCCTGTATTCCAAGTTCAGTGTTTATGGTATTACCTGAGTGCATGAGCAGATAAGAAAGTCAGTACTTCTGTTACCATACCTTGGACAAGTCACCTCTACCATGAACCTGGTACAACATGGCCACACAGGATATATTGTATACCTCTCCCTCCAATGCCAATCAGAGATATCCTTTCTTAGTGCTTGTAGAGACAGTTATTGCATAATTCCTGATAACGTTAGGCCACACTTTATATCACAATGCCTGTAATTTCCTTCTTTGTGGCTAATGAAACTGAGTTATTGAGTGATAAGATATTAACGATACTACTGATGGGCTGGAACTTGGGTCCAGGGGAATGTGCTAGAGACTGGCTAGGTGTTTGCCAAACTTGTTTTCCTTTCCACCAGGACACACAGCTGGAAAACATTCCCCAGCCTCCCTGCAGTTTGGTGTAACCATGAACTGAAGTTTGGCCAATAGCATGTGACTGGAAGATGTGTACGTCACTTCCAGGCCTGATCCGTAAAATCTCCCCTTGGGGTCCTTCACTGTCCTTCCTCCCTGTCTGCTGCTGGATGTTGGCATCAAGATGATCTTGGATTTCACGATAGATACAAATATTGAATCATTATGTTGTATATCTGAAACTAATATAATGTTATATGTCAGTTATAACTCAATAAAAAAAATGACCTTGGAAACCATGTGCTGAACATGGCAGAATCTTCATGACCCTGGGTCCCTGTGAAGCAAAGTTCTCTCCTTAGGCCCTCCCACTGTCGATTGTATTTTATACGTTGGATGAAGTCTACTGGTGTGCTGTCTCTGGCTTATACTGGCTGGCAAGAGCTGATAGTTAATTTTCAGGAACTTTGTAAGCCAGTTGACAGCTTGAAATCATCATGATTGGAGCATTTACATTACAAAAATTGGCAAATGCTACAGACCAGGGCTTTTATTTGGGAGAGTCATTTTGCCCACATACCATTGGTTAAACCACTGAGATTTATTTTATTGGTATATAGGTAGCACTATCATAATTAATACATATACTGCTACCTAAGTGATGTTCTGCCTTAATAAAGCCTAAAAGTTGTGAAATTGGCTTAGTGGTTGGGTGAATGTGGCAAGAGTAGGGCATCAAGGAAATGGGTATCAGAGCCTGGAAAAGTGGAGACTCATGTTATACAACGGCAAAACCGTTGGTGAAACCATTGTCTGTGATAACTTGAAAGACAGACTAAGTGCCTATGCAGCCTGTACCTCTTGGGGAAATTGTTGGAAAACAGAATGTAGGTAGTGTGTATTGTTTATTACTGGCTGTGAGTAAAAAGTATTAGAAAATAAGAGATGAACTCAGGCATGGACTTGTTTATAAATAGAAATAAAAATAGGGTTAAAAAATATGGAGATGTACAATTGGAACAGTTTACTACTTTAGGACCCCAAACAGTAGGAAATACAACAGGAAAAGCTTTTGAGTGACAAAGGCTCCATTCCAAAGCGAATCTGTATTCAGCTTGGCTTATTTATTTTAATTTTAAAAATTTTTAGTTTTTATCATCACAAACATTTTTAAGATGTGAAGTGTTCAAGTGGATATAAATTCTGAGTTTCCTTTAGAAGCAATTGGAAAGCAAAATTAGCCCTCTTGGTTTGCTCCCACCATGGCGCTTATTGTTCTAGTTACATTTTGCTGTGTAAAAAACCACCCCAAAACCTAGTGGCTTAAAAAAACCCAGTCTTTTATTTTGCTCATGAATTAATTTGGGCAGAGCTCAGTGAGGAAGGCTTGTCTCTGCTCCGTGCAGTGTCAGCTAGGGTAGCCTGACTACAGTCTGGAAGATCCGCTTCTAAGATGACTCACATGCCTGGCAAGTAGGGACTGGTTGTCGACTGGGAGTTTGGCCGGGACTGAGGGATGGGGCTTTGCTTCCTGCCCACACAGCCTTCTCCACGTGGCTTGGGCTTCCTCACAGAATGGTGGCTGGGTTCTAAGGGCAAGCGTCCTAAGAGAGAACCAGGTGGAAGCTCTATTGCCCTTTATAAATTAACGTGGAGATGACGTAGTGTCACTTCACCTATACTCTGTTATTCAAAGTAGTCACAAAGGCCTGCTCAGATTCAAGCAGGAAGAACATAGATTTCACTCTTTGATAGGGGCTGACAAGGTTCTAGAAGAGCGTGTAGGGTGAGAAATATAGTTGTGGCTGTTTTCTCTACTTATTCTGCTGGGGCAAGAGAGAGTTGCAGCTAATTTCACTTAAGAAGCCATTTTTGTTAAATGATCAAGAGGAATCTCAAAGTGATGTTTTAAAGTTAGTGCTAAATTTCCTGCTAGTCTAAGGCAGCCTAAAACTTATTATCCACGCTACAACCAGAACACAATCTATAGGAAAAGAAGTCGTGAAGGGGTGCCAGATCTATGTAGAGCGAAAAAAAGGAATTATTATAGAATAAAACAGGTGAGAACTCACGGCCATCCGTTTATACAACAAACATTCGTTGAAGGCCTTCTATGTGTCAAGGACCATTCAAGTCATCAAGGAGATAAAAATGAATGATTTATTTCTGCTCTCAAGAAAACTAAAGGTGGTGGCTGGTGGTGAGGACTGGAAGCGACTAAGAGACATCTATATGTTTACAAACTGTTCACTACAGACCTCATGAGAGTGATGAGAACAGTGCTTGAGAAGTACTGAAGATGACAGAATTTCACCTTCTACTTGGGAGAGTTATGAAAGGTGGAGAAATTTGTCCTGAATCTTCACTTATCAGAGATCATTAGGCAAGATCCTAGCAAAGGCAGAGCTCTCCTGAGTCAGTTTTTCTGACTCAGTCAATACTCTTTCCATGATACCACATGGCTTTTTCTGTTGAATTGTGTTGTACAAATTACAATTGCGCTGGGAGTTTTGCTGTTAAAATTTCTCCTGCCATTATGTTCTTCTCTTAACCCAAAGAGATGCAGGTCAAGGTCTTGATTAGACACGTTACTAGACGGGGAGAGCGTGAAAACAGATGAGGCAAAAATCTCATTGGATCGGAGAGTTTCAGAGTCCTCTCTGACTAAACTTTCACAAGAGCTGCTAACAAGATATCATAGAGATTTATTTACATATTATTGCTTTCTTTTCCCTTAATATTCCAAGGGAAACAGTAATAATCATCGTAATGGCCAAAAGATGGACAGAAAAAAATAAAAGACACAGATGAATAGCCAGTTCAGAAATTAGGAATTAACAAAACAATGACATGTATTTTTCATAGGAACTCCATATATTCATGATCCCGAAAACTGTTGCTCCTGAATATTTAACAGAGAATTTCTTTTTCCTCCTCTATCTGTTATAAATTTTGTATATTTGGTTGGGTCCTTAGTCTGACCAAGAGAAAGAGCAGTGACTACTTAACTATCCTTTGGCAAAAAAATCTAGGATATTTCTGTTTACCTTGAAAGTATCTAAAAATTCTTAAAGTGGAAAATTTTTAAATTAAGCTTATTCAAATTTAAAAAGCAGTGTGCCACTCACGGAGCGAACTTAAGAGAAACAAAGTAAATTTAGAGAAAATGAGAGATGCTGCTAAAAGCCACAAATAATGAAAATGTTTGCAATCCTTGTCATATGGGGTGGGAGGTGAAAATCTTTAAGAAATTATGGACTCATTGTGACATTTCTTGCATCTGGAAACTTTTCTTAGCTTAAATTTCTACTTTCCCAAACCTTGCCTTAAGGTAGTCTTCTGAGCTGTGTTCTGTTCTTACACCATCTTACCTATTGTACTGAGAGCTGCGAGGAGCTTGCCCTCATTTGATGTGCCTTCTTAAGCCTGTGACAGCTCACGGAGATCAGAGCACCAGCCCATCTCAATAATCTTCCAGCTATAAATAACGTGACTTTGCAACAAGATGGCGGCTGCTGGCCAGGTATGAAAAAAAAGCTAATTTTAATAGAAAACTCTATTTTCAAAGGCATTTCACAGTTTACACTGAGTGAGAAATGCTTAATTCTCACCATGTGAACTTCCAGATTGCTCACGTTGAGTGGTGCAGATGTAGCTGTCTTGAGAAACTTTGAAGCCAAAATTCAGCCTTTACCTCAAAATGTCTTACTTTTATGATAACATATATGAGAAGCAGTGGTCTGTCTTAGCATCATGAGTAAGTTTTCCATCTCTACTGAGCCCACGTCTTGAGAGACATAGCATATGTAACATGATGCCTGTTTGATTCTAAAAATCTGCACTGGAGTTTGTCGATAAAAAGGTTTTGGCCTATCTGGGAGCTATTAACTCACAAGGGCTATTGCCTCATGAATCAGATGCAGAAAGTATTTAGTTGTCTAGTGGATTTGAATTCTACACTAGAATTATGTAGATGTTTGTGGTATGATGATACACCCTAAATCCTACAACACTCAATAGATCAATTAATTGATTGATTGATTCAATGACTTCTTGTTTTTAGGGTAAAGCCTAAAGTTTCCAATGTACTATACTAGGCCCTGCAGGGCTTCTTCATACTCATTTGTCCTCATTGTCCGCGTTCTGTCTGTGAACCAGTGGCACGTGGCCTAGTTCCTTCAATGTTGCATGCTCTGCCCTGTCCCAGGATCCTTGCACTTGCTGTTTCCTCTACCCAGAGACTTTTCTCCCTCTTGGTCCCCTAGTTCACTGTTATTCATCCTTTAGATTTCAGCTCAAATACCACTGCTTCTGGGAATCTGTCCCTTGCTATTGTGCACTCTATTCACACTGCATAATTTCCCTTCATAGTGCTTATCACAATGTGTAATTATTCACTTACTTGTGTGACTATATGATTGGCGTCTGGCTCCTGCACAGGACTCCATGAGAACAGAGACCATATTTCTTTTTGCTCCTCATTCTATTCCCAGTGACTAGTATAGTGCCTTGCTTATAGAAAATGCTTCACAAATATTTGTTGGATAAAAATATTGCATAAACCACCTGGCAGAATGTCTGATATTCAGTAGGCACTAAATAAAGGGCAGCTATTAGATTGGTCTTTTGAAATACCAAGAAATCTAAAAATATAGATCCTTTTGATATTTTTTCTCTTTCACTTTACAATTAATTTGATGTTACGTCATACTTCTAACGACCTCTTGGATGAATCTGGAAGGTCACATCCTCGGTGCCTCAATTTTCTCAAGAAGGGTTGATAGACAGCAGTAGTTGCATCAACCAATCCCTGGGGAAGCATGAATGCCAAACTGATGGTGAGATGTGAACGTATTTTGGGAGAAACAATTCTTGTACTGAGTAAATCTATGGACACTCGTATGGGGCCTTGAACTCTTCCTCCCATTCCTTTATGTCTGTACAGAGGTCCCCATCCTCTCTCTCTCCATTCTAGTCTCAATGTCTTTGAAAGAAAGGTGGTAGGGCAGTGATGACTGTTTCACTTTCTCTGCACCAGGCCATTTTACACATAGTATTTCATTTTTAATACTCATGCCAACAATTTGAGATAGATATTTTGATCCCGTTTTAATGGATAAGGAAATTGAGGCCCAGACAGCTTAAGAAATTTGCCCAAGGTAACCTAAATAGCAAACTGTGGGCTTGGAATTTAAGTAAAGGTCTCTTTTACTGCAGATCTTGTGATATTTCCCATGTTTTTAGATACCTTTGTAAGTGTCTCTAGTACCTAAAAGACTTAGTTGTCCATTCTAATTCAAACAGCTTATTTTTGTTGGATAGAAGCTGGGGCGCAGAGCTTTCTGGTGATTGGTGTTTGGAGGAAGTTTTCTCAGGTACATTTTCCTGCTTCAGTTTACAAATGATCTGAAGACCTATCGGAAAGAAATATGAACTTGGCCAGACTGATAAAAATTTGTCCATTGTACTAAGGAATACATATGGAGTTTAGATTTGGGCCATTCATAGACCCCACAAAGCCTCTGGAAAGAGCTCACCAAAGTGGAAGAGGGAGGCTGGCCCACAAGGTCAGACCCAGCCTTGGCTTGGAGGTCAGAGTGGAGAATTGTGACAACGGTCTGTCATTCCAACCCAAGCATCCTGGGGAAAAAGTCAGCCTCCGGAGGGGAAGACCACTATCAAACTACCTGACTGTGGACCCAAACTGAAAGTAATACAGAAACAATAGTCTTCTCTCACTCAGCTCTCTTGTGTTGTCAATTTTCGGGGAGCAATGTCATAGAACAATGTCATAGAACTTCACATATTTGTGGCTGAAGGCAGACTTTCTAAAAGTTTATACATCTTTTGGAGTCAAAGACAATTAACTATTACTATTGTAGGGATCTATCTGTATTCACCATCTAGTGAAGCCTGAGATACTTGAGCTACATCTGGAATAACGAGATTAATGAACCAGATTCTCTATTAAGTTCTATTAGCCATAGGGGCCTAGAGCTGGGAGAGGGGATACATTATTTTTCAGTTTGTGTGTGGAATTTTCACTTTCTCTTAATTAAGAAACTCTGCTTTGAACAGAATCCTCTCTTAAGATTCTGACTAATTTGTGAATATAAGTGGAGAAGGATTAGCACAGGTTTCCATGGTGCAATATATAAAAAGAATTGGACTGGAGTCAGGAGACATGAGTTCAAGATAAATGAATCCATCTAGTAAATATTTATTCAAACTTAGCATTCTACTAGATGCTGGGGATACAATAGTGCTTTCATGAAGCTTGTAAACTGGCGGGGGAGAGAGACATTAAAATTGATTATCCAATCTTGTATAATTGAGGAATTACATGAATAAATGTAAAATTACTGAAGTGGTAAGTGCTGTGGAGAAGTCAATGGTATAGGCAGAGCGCTGAACAGGAGAATCTGGCTTAGTCAGGGAGGTTGGTCGATGCTTCTGGATGAGAATAAGCCTCTTTGTGAGGATTTGGGTTGGGGGTGGGCGGAGAGCTGGCAGAGTATTTTTATGAAGTGGGACCAGCAAGGCCGAAAGCTCAGTGATGAGAGGAAGCAAGCATTTCCTAGTCATACCTCTGCCAGTAAAGCTGGGGTATTGAACTAGAGGATCCCTTGATTTCTTTTTAAATCTAACAGTCCGTAAGTTGTGTACATTTTAAGATAGGTTTTCTGATCATGTGTAAGAACATGAGTTTGAATTTCCCCTCTACCACATTCTAGCTTTAGGAACTTCCTCAGCTATAAAATAGGGATAAAAATATCTGTTTTACCAATCTTCCAAAGTTACTATGTGGATCAAAAATAATACGGCCTGTATATCACTCTCTGAATGTAAGATGCTTTTCTTAAATTTATGTCCAATTTCAACCTGATCCATCTGAAGGCAGAAGTTTCAGGCCATAAGCATTGGGCTGTGACTTTCAGGATCTAGTGAAAGTGGCATAATTTAGCACATTGTTCTTTGGGGAAGTGTTTCAGAATTTTCATGGTGGACAGCTGGTGTCACTCATGGAACTAAGGAAAGAGAGCTGTCATCACCTACAAGTATAGTCAAAGGACCTTTAATGTTGGAATTTGCATAACAGTTTTCATCTGGGCTTTTCCCTCAATATATATTTTTAAGTGAATGAATTTTGAAATTAACGCTTTTTAAAATATTTTATTCATGGAAATAAAACAAAATCTCTTCCCAAGACCTTAATCACAGAAAAATGGCTGGGCAAGTAGAATGCTTGAACGGACGGTAGATGAGGAGCCTTGAGACCTGCACTGCGGTTGTGATTCTGTCATAAATGAGGAGGTTGGCATAAATAATATCCAAGCTCTTCGGGAAGCACATCTTCTCTGTTTAAAATTTCTTATTTGGTATCACAGACTCTCTTGCCCATCTCTGTCTTCAGTATGTTCCAGCTTTCACCAGTCTGTGAGTACGATTGAGGTTGTATGAATGAGGCATTAATCTCAAATCTCACCAGCTTTGAGTTTTCACCAGTTCACAGAGAAAGTCCAATCTTTCCCTGGGAGTCCCCTCTTCAAATAGTTCCATGTCAAATGGAACTTCAAATAGTCCACTAGTTCTGGGTGGAGCAGAAATCCAGAGTTGCCCCTCAAGACCCAACCCAATGAAGTCATTGACACAGGAAGGGCACGGCTGATGAACGCAGAACCATATGGGTAAGATGGTCTCCTGCCTTTGGAAGCACTCCAGTGCAGGATCATCACTACCCTAAGTCAGATTTCAATAATACTTTCAATAATAATTTCAATAATGGTACAAGTGATAACACGCAATAGGAAGTATAGAGTGGAGTGAAATTAACTCCTATTGAGACCTGTGGAAGCCTACATGGAAGAATGGGGATTTAAACTAAATTTTGAAGGATGGACAGGATTTTGATGGGCATAAATGAAAATAAGATGTATTTAGGGCAGAGGGAACATCTTGGAAAAAGGGGCAAAAACAGGATAATAAAGAAAATGTATGGTAACAAAGGTAGACCAGATTGGTTGAAGGGTGCAGTGGTGCAGTGCTCATGAAACTGCCAAGACTGGAAAATGTGAAGTGTTGGAGAGAGACTTGAAAGCCAAAGAAGAATTTGGGCTTCATTTCATCCACCTGTGTTGTCATCGACAGCATATGAGTAGAGGAGTGACAGCATAAGATTACTCTAGCAGGGCAATGGACTGACAGGGAGAAGATTCTAGAGCAGTGCTGTCCTATAGAACTACAAGGTGAGCTACAAAGGGGAGCCACATGTGTTAGTTTTCTATTGCTACTGTAATGAGTTACCATAAACTTAGTGACCTAAAGCAACACAGATTTATTCTCTTACAGTTCTGGAGGTCAGAAGTCTAAAACCAAGGTATTGGCTGGGTCGTTTTCCTTCTGGAGTCTTTAGGTGAGAACCCATTTCCTTGATGTCTCTGGGTTTTAGAGACGCCTGCATTCTTTGAGTTGTGGTCCCTTCCTTCATCTTCAAAGCTAGTTGTGTAGCATCTCCTGTAGTCAAATTTCCTCCTGTCTCCCTCTTATAAGGACCCTTGTGATTACATTGGTCTTCCCCGGATAATCTAGGATAATCTTCCCATCTCAAGATCCTTAACTTAATCACATCTCCAAAGTCCCTTTTGTCTGGTAAAGTCACATATTCACAAGTCTCAGGGATTTAAATGTCGGTACATTTGGGAAGCCGTTATTCAGCCACATTAAAAAATATACAATGAAACTGTGAAGTAATTTAATATTTTAACCCAATATATAAAATATTGTAATTTTAACACGTAATCAATATACAAGTTATTAATAAGATCTTTTTTTTTGAGGAAGACTAGCGCTAAGCTAACATCTGCTGCCAATCCTCCTCTTTTTGCTGAGGAAGACTGGCCCTGAGCTAACATCCATACCCATCTTCTTCTACTTTATATGTGGGACGCCTACCACAGCATGGCTTGCCAAGTGGTGCCATGTCCGCACCCAGAATCCGAACTGGCGAACAGAGGGCCGCCAAAGTGGAACGTGCGCGCTTAACCACTGCGCCACGGGGCCGGCCTCTGATAAGATCTTTTACATATATTTTTTCCTAGTGAGTCTTCAAATAAAGTATGTCTTTATACTTATAGTAGGTCTCATTTCAGACTACGCTCATTTCAAGTATCCCATAGCCATGTGTGGCTCATGGCCACAGTTTCTGGCAGGCCAGTTCTAGAGGGAGGGTGACTTGTAAGGAGCTCATGACAGAAATCTATGTGGGCTGTGAAAATGATGAGAAGGGAACAAAGTGACAGAACTTGAAATCAGCATTAGGTAAATATTGGGATGTGGTAGGAAGTGGTGGGAGAACTAGGTGGCAGAGACAATGGCTGTTATCTACAAGCATTGACATGGAGATTTTTCTTTTTTTTGAAGTGGGAAGCATACGAGTCCTGTTTTGGACAAATGAATGAACTATCCAGTAGAAAGTCAGGAATGTGGGTCTGGAGGTCAGGGGAGAAGTCAGGTTTGAGGCTTAGATTTAGAACTGCTTTATGACATGGTCAAATCCATGATGGTGGCTGAGGACAGACCCTTGGAAATGTCCATGTTGAGGGGGCAGGGGAGAGTGAGGAGGAGTAAGCGGGAACTTTTCAAATCAGAGGAAAGAGACGCGGGAGCAGCAGGTGGGAGCGGGGCAATCCCAACCCCCAGCTCAAGAGTGAAGTCTCCCCATGGGTTTGGAGTCTCTGCTCCAGATCTGAGGTAATTAGCCTCCTACGCAGAGGTGCTTTTTAGTGTCAGTGTCAGTGGGAGTGGGAGTGGGAGTGGGAAGATTCTTGTTTACGAAACTGTTTATCTTTAAAGAATAACATATGGCTGTATCTACCAAGAGGGTTTGGCATTTGGCAATTACATTGTTAATTCGATGAGTATAGATGGTTGAAGGGGACTTTTGGGCCCCTTTCTCTTCAACTCCTAAGGAGTTTCTCTCTATAGAGATAAAATTAGCGGAATAATTGCCAGGTCTTCCTTCAATGTGACTGTATTTGAATGATCCATCACTTCATACTTCTTTGGGACAAAAGATCCCTTTTCCTTCCTAGATCCTTGCTTCTAATCTCTTAAAGAGGCAGTTTTGTGCAATAGTTGAGTGTGTTTTAGAGTCAAACTGCCAGAGTTCTAATCCCAGCTCTGACTCGTACTGTTTGGCTTTGAGCTAGTTACTTAACATTTTTGTGCCTCAGTTTCTCATCAGAAAAATGAGGATAATCACAGTATCTACCTCTTGGGGTTGTTGTGAGGATTAAATCATTATATATGTGTATATTTATATCTACATTCATTGCTTTCCTCTGAATCCTCTCCAAGAGTTTAGAACATTCTGCCTCCATTTTATCAATATAGAATGACTCTTCTGCTGATTAGATAGTTTATGTTTCTATTAGTGAAATTTATTCCATCTCCAGCCCCTCCTAATCCAACACTTCAATCGCTGGCTCTGCACTAAAGTACTTGGAGATATTTGCTTGTATTTCATCTATAACATAGTGTTTAGTCACAGACAAATCCAACAGCCGAACAAAGACTTCATTGATCAATCCCTGGTGTAACTGACTCAAGCCAGATTAAAAAATTTTAAACAGAAAAAGGTGAAAAAGACGATCACACATATCTAAATCAATGTTTATATTGCTATTTTGTGAAACTATTTCCTCATTTTATAACTTCATTAAAGCCAAGGAATAAAGACAAAAACTTTGCAGAATTAGAACAGTTTTGCAAGACTCAAACAGCCTACTGCCAATGGATTTTTCCTTCCTACTTTTTCAGAATATTGTTTCTTACCTATTGGTACTAACTATATTTGAGAAAGGAAGCCATCTGAATATCTTCAAGTTTTATTCTCTGATTTATTTGCACCCAAAAGATAGTCCTATGCGTAGAAGTGGGAAATTGTGTTTTTCTCATTCCCATAACTTATTCTGTGTTAAGAAGATTCAATCGAAAAGGTACACACACAAGCCCACATTTTAATGTATAGGATAATCCTTTTCATCCTAGACATTTTTTTTGGTCCACTTACTAGCTAGAAAATGGAGGATGGCTGCTTCCTGTAAAGTTCTCTAAGGTTGGAACTTATTCATTCTCCCACTCTGCAGATGACACCTGGAGAATGCCATCTACTTTTCTTTTGGATCCTGATTACCAGCCTTTTAAGATGAGCAAGCATTGTAGTTTCCTGAATATCGTCTCAGGTCTGTACAATAACGCTCTGTTTTTTAGAGCTTCCTAGAGCTTTTTGGGTAACTAAGCACAGGATTGAGACCAATGATTCTTAATTTGGGGCAATTTTGTCCTCCAGGGGACATTCAGCAACATCTGGAGCCATTTTTGATTTTCATGACTGGGGAGGGGCATTACTACTGGCATCTAATGGGTATAGGCCAGGGATGGGGCTAAATATTTCACAATGGACAGGGCAGTCCCTCCTTATCCCAACAAAGAATTATCCAGCCCCAAATTTCAATAGTGCCAAGGTTGAGAAGCTCTGCTGTAGATACTCTAGATTCTAGAGAGAAGAGGCAAGGGAGGGTTGAGGGAGAAAAGCAACAAGAGGAGGATGCAACAGGGGTCATGTTTGGTTTAAAGATTAGCTTTTACACTTTTGTTAGGTTTATAGCAATCATAACATTAAATACTACTATCTTAGGTAGCCTTGGAATCTATGGCCATTCCAGGCAGCCATACAACCTGCCATTTTCCTTTTATGGAAGTTCATAATTTGAGTATCTTCTGGGGATCCTGGGATCAACCAGGTGTTGTGGTCAATATCTATGTACAGTCTTTCTTTGGCATACACAGGAGGAGGCAAACTGACTCCTGAGATTGAACAGATTTCGCTTCAGAGAAAGCAATCCCAGCTAAAGATGGTTGTCAGAGGTTGTAGGTAAGTGGTCTGGAGAGAGAGAGAGGAATGGTCTGGTCAGGCCCTTACCTTACAGAGAGTTTCTTTGTAAGAAAATGAAAACACAACAGAAACAACATAGCCTTGGGAGTCCACTAAAACTTGCTTAGTAGGAGTCCTAGTCCTGTTGCTGCGGTTGGGGTAAATTACTTGGTCTTTTGGAGCCTTGCTGTTCTCATTGGCAAAATGAGAGCATAATATTTAACTTGTAGGATTGTTACAAAGATTAGATAAGAAAATGTCCAGCATGATATGCAGCATGAAGTAGAATCTAAGCAAATTTCAGTGATTTTTGACTTGTAAACTTAGGATCTGTGCTGCAAACTAGATCATTCACATAGTAAGAGGAAAGGAACTTTCTGCTTATTTCCTAGATGGAGAGCAAGATAAAGATCAGCTGCAAGAACCTGTTTTGTCTCTGTACTGGTTGATGGTGCTCTGCTTCAAGTTAGTTGTCGTGTTGAATGTACCCACTTATTTGGTCTAGATTTTCCTCTGTAAAGCTCTAGCTGTGTAAGCTGTGTCCCTTACAGGCAGGCCACAACCATGATGAGGCAGGCTGAGCAGCCTGTTCCCTCCATGGTCACTTGATCATTTTTCCATCTCTTGTGAGCTTTCCATATGACCTGTGGACATCAGGAACTAAAAGTCTCTGTAGGCATCAGAAGAGACACAGCAGCTTGGATGGCAGCAGGGTAATTAGCCAGAGAATCTAGATTCCAATCATGGTTTTTGCCTCTGAAGTTATATGACCCTAGACTCTGTGATACTTAACCTTTTGTTTACCTCTGACCTCAGCTTGACCATAATGGTTAGTAGGAAATTCACCACCATCCACAAGGAATGTTTGGAAGGTTAATGACATAATTGTGCCTAATCCTGGCGATGAGGAGAGAGTAAATGTCTACCTTTTGGAAATGCATAATAAATCTTCCAGGTAAATTACGTTTCCTTTATTGAACTAAACATATCCTAAAGGGAAACCATGTGAAGAGCTCTCAGTTTTGAAGTTTTTGTTCCCTTTAGTGGCCTGAGAGAGAACCAGAGCTTCTAAAGTAGGTCAAATATATTCTCGGCACAAATGGAGCTTTTGATATGAAAGGGCTCTGAGTTCCCTGCGAGAAGGTACCTTGAGCGATTATCTAGTTAGGTTAACATATAGCATTTTTCTTGCTGTCTCCGCTGAACCAGTTACCACGCCTGTCTCCAGAACATGGAAACTCAGATTTTTCAGCTGGTGTTTTATTTTTCCTTGGATTAAAGACCTCACAGACCACTTCTGTCTGATGCTGTTTTAGGATACCAAGGTGAACCAAAAATCTAGACTCTCCTGAAAAACTTCCCCTGTCTGTGAGAAGGTACTCTTAACTCATTGAAACCTCAGTTATCTGAGGTAAAAACTTCATTTGACCTGAAGAATAAGGGGAGAATGGAGGACAGAAATGTGAGGATGGCTCTTGGCTACCTGGGAGAATGTGGGGAAAACTGGAGGAGGGCCGTGACGATGGGGGAACTATCAAAGCTTCCCAGTGTCAGCTATGAATTTTAAGCAAGGAATTCACTCTACATAAAGAAGAAAACTAAATATTTATGAGCATGTACTATGTTTTGAGCTCAATGTGAGGTATTTTCACATAGATTATTCTGACACAATCTTTGCATCAGTTTTCTGAAGGGTATTATTATCACCATTCTTACTGATTAGGAAATAGTGGTTAAATCATTTGCCCAAGGTCACACAGCTCATAAATAAGAGCCAGGATTCAAATCCAGATTAATCTGACTTCTAAATCCACGCTCTTTTTCATAAACCAAGGACCTTTTGCAAACAGCAAACCTCCCTCACCTCTCTCTTCTTCTGTTACCTCACCCCTTTGTGACTTTTCTAAGCATTTTGGAAAATTCAGTGGTACTAGGGCATGTGAGCATGTGAAAAGGGAGGCAGCGAGATTTTGCAAACTTGATGGTAATCATTACTGCAAATACCATTGTACTTGTAGTTTGTAAAGTGCTTAGTATATGAATGCAACCCTATTATTACCTAGTAATAGTGTGTATTATTATAATAACATACAATTATTTAGCTTGGGTAAAATTAGAATGGTGTATATTTAAGTTGTCATCCATGTTCTATTTTTCTAGATTCTGAAAAATACTGTTTCATTTAATGAATTGCATCATAATCTGTATCACATAGGAAGTTGTTTGCATTAAATTTTCACCTCTATGTAGAAATTTCCTGTTTTCTAGTAATATTTGCCAATTTGAATTTGTTAACGCTGGAAATGCATTAGTCAAAAAATGTATAGATATCATACAATTCTTGATATGAGAAGGATCCATGGGAACCATTTGGCCCAACCAGCTAAATGTCTAGTGTGTTTGAGAGAGGAAAAGTGGCTTTGAGATGTTTCTGATCCCAGCTCCAGACTGCTGAGCAGCAAGTCCAGAGACCGGGGGCTGACACCCAGGGACTATCAACACTGCAGAGACCATTCCCATTGCAGCAAGCTTCCTAAGAAGCCCTGCTAGTACAGAAAATGCTTAGTTAGCTGGGCAACAATTCTTCAGCTTTTTAACTAAACCTTTGACTTTTGGGGGATGTCTCTCCTTTCCCCGCTGTGTCCATTAGCATATTGACTAGAAGAGGTGGTTAAAGCCAATATACATCATTCTGCAACTTTCTAGCGATGGTGGTTAAAAATGTTTGGTGGTGGATAATTTTGAAATCATAAGTCCAAATTAGTTTTTTAAAAATTTCGTGGGTCTGAGAAATTCATGATTTCTCTGACTTCATTTATTTGATGAACACATGTTTATTGGTCATCTATGATGCCAGCTTATAATATGGTATATAGTAAGTTCAATATAATATACAAGGAAGTTTAACACAAGGGAGTATGTGATCTGTGATATGTACCATATTACCAGCAAGAACAGTTCAATTCAATGAAGTTTTGTTGTTTACACATTGTGTGCCAGACTCAATGCTAGGTTCTGGGGTTAGCAAGATGAACCAAAAATTGATTCTAAGCCCCCTAAATTTATCAGATAGCCAGAGTTATGCTTAAAAAAGTAGTCTTATGATGGGTGATGGCTATTTTATTTATTTAGGACAAGTTTAGTCTTTCATATGACATTTGAGGGAGATAGAATATAAAACTTTGAAACTTTGGTCATCAATCTGGGAATCAGCATATTCAGGAAGATGATGGGGCTCCTTGCACCTCAGAAATCCTAGCTTGGTGCTAATGCCAGCTTCTGCTCATATTTGCTTAAGATTATCCTGTCTGATTCCTGGCTCCCTCCAGTTTGGAAGTCTCCAGGGCCCAACCTGGAAGCTGCTCGTTTGCTGGTGGAGGAGAAGGGGACGGTATGTAGTCTCAGCATTGACTTCGCGGAGGTGCCAGAGCTGACCTGAGTTCCTGGGAACCATGTAGGGCACGGGGATTTACTAGGGCTTGGACCTCATCCACCCTTGTAGCCAGGGGCC
The DNA here is from genome assembly GCF_021613505.1 of Equus quagga. NCBI lineage: Eukaryota > Metazoa > Chordata > Mammalia > Perissodactyla > Equidae > Equus > Equus quagga. Next base: position 24,301,877 of record NC_060267.1, on the reverse strand, counting down.
CAGAATCAAATTAGATAATGGAGATCAGATCCAGCTTGCCCCAGGGTTTGGCAAGAAGGCAAGTGTCTGTGTGCCTGCTGGTGCATCATGTTGGTTCTGTGCCTGCTGCAGAGAAATGCTGAGAGTGGGGTTGATTAACCTGCACCCAATTGTTGGACTGCCATCCAAGTGACTTGGTTCAGTGCCCTGGAGAGTTCAGGTGTGGCCTGGGACCTCCTCAGCCTAGCCTTCCTCTTTTAGGCTTCTTGTTCTCAGTCACTTGCCCTGTGGAGCAGGGTGCAAACCTTTTTTGGTTGCTGGCTGCCCCAAGGGACAGGGTGAGTCTTGTTTAGCAGAGAAGCTGGTGAATCTAGCTTTTGTTTTGCAATCCTTTGGGACGTGCTTACAACAGAGGATTTCATGATGAGTAAATTTTGGTCATTCTGAAAGAAAAATACATCCACTGATGTATTTGTCTCCTGGCTGTGGTTTCTGAAGTCATATTAAATTACATTAAGAGCCTTTCTCTCATTGCCAGTGGTCTTTTACTATTCAGTAGACATCTAAAAAGATGATATGTGGGTGAAAGATAAAAAGCTGCATGACAGTCCCTGCCTTGGGGGAGATGTTCTCATAGGGAGGAAGTGCACTGCTGGGCAGAGCAGGGAGGTCATTTATGGGCAGCGGGATGGTTAGAATTCTCTCTTCTGCCTCTCTGCTGTCTCTCTCAAAGTGTAGCTTAGCTTTGCCAGACTAGTTATTTTAAGCTCTTGCAAACAATTTCATAGCTTTATTTTTGCCCTTGGCTCCAGTAATTTGGGGCCCCCACACAGTGCTCTCTTGGCATTAAAATGGATCTGAGCTGCTTAAAGGCTAGGGTTATGGAGGGTTGGCACAGTGGGGAGGGTAGACAACAGGGTAGGACCATTCCAGGCTAGACCATTACGGAGACTTCTTTAGAATCTAGAGGAGTACAAGTACAGTTCTATAGTGCGTAGCTGGTTTGAAAGCCTTTCCAATATCAGCAAAGAAATCTTTTCAGGCTACTTTGTGTTTCATTTCCTTTTGTTCTCCTGTTCGAAAATTCATATTTCCTCTTTATGATGGGTTTTTAATCTATCTATCTATATATCTTTCCATCCATCCAATCAATTAGTTTTGGAGAGAGATTTCAGTAGTGAGAAAGAGATGTTGAGAAAGATATTTTGAGTATACTGCTTATGAGTTTCAGTCAGTAGAAAAAGCAGCGTACGGGAGGAGCTAGTGTTGGTCTGTTATTAGTTACATCACCTAAATTGCTCATGAGAAACAAGCACAAATGGTGGGCTGAAGTTTCCCCTACATCTGGAGTCCGTGGGGACGTACTTGCGCTCAGAAAAAATAGTCCTCATTCTTACCATCTGTGAGTCCTCTGGGATAGACAGGGGATAAGGCTGGCTCTAAATGAGTAGATGGATTAATTTGAGGGAATCTGGACTAGGTTATTACCTCCTTTACTGGCTCAAGATTTCCTCAAATCTCATTGTTAGGATGTTTTTCCTTGGCTTATGACCTTGTTAATATCCCATAGCTGTCTTATCGGGTTTTTACACCTTAGCGTGAATTAGTTTATTGGCTTTCTTTCCTTAGATCCAGGGACAATGATGAGTAGATGACGAGAGAGAGGCCAAAGGGAAAAAGGGTAAAGAAAGTGGATGTTTGGGTGTACTGCAGGTCAACTTCTACTTTAAAATGTCGCCTAGCAGTGAGCGTGCCTGTGGGCTCTGCCCAAGGCCTGCCAGCTGCATGCATTTCCTGTACCCTTCAGCAGTTCTCCTAACAGAACCTTCTTTCCATTATTGAGATGTGACATCTGTTTTAAATTATGTCAATTGTGCACAGATAGTCAAGTGATTGACACCTTTTTCAGAATATGTGTGAAAACTATAGTAAAAGTGATGAGCCAGATGCTTCCAGGAGAGTAAATTATTACCTGCATGTAAGTTAGTCATGGGCTTGGTGAATCCACTTTTTTAGGCCACCAATATACTTTGGTGGAGCAGTAAAGGGCCCCTGTGTGGTCTGAAGTTCTTGTACATGTAAAGAACATGCCACCTTGTCTCTCTGTATTATCTTTTCTCCAATAATTAAAAATACTTAACACTTGGGATTTGTATATTGATCTGCTAGCATCTTTTGGTCAGGTTCCATAAAATCTTTGCAAGGTCCCTAAGCAGGCAAGTATATTAATAATCACATTTTTCTAAAGGATAATCCTCTGAAGCTAGGCCAAACTGTTAACCATGATAAACTGTTATACTTATTTTTGCCTTTTGAGTGAATCCTCTCGCCTCCAGAATTATACAAATTCTACACACCATTCAGGTCACATTTAAGTCATAATATTGATATTCATGTATATATTTTAACAAACTGCGATGGCTGTGTACTGTGTCAACTTAACTACTCTTAAATTATGTTTCCAAGAATTCTTTTCCCTGTGTGGTTTGGCTAATGTTGGCCACAGGAGACATTTTGCCCAAGATTTGGAAAGCTGAAGTGAAGTTGCAGCCATATTGAATTCTGAAGGTTGGTGCTGGGCACCAGGCTCTGTGGCAACTCACCCACATAGTTACAGGTCTGCAGGCTCGCCTGGTTGGTGCAGGGCAGAACCCAGTCCTGCGGCTCCTTCAGCTCTCACCAGATCGCCTCCATCAGCTGCCCAAACTGCTAAACCAAGTAAATGTACAGCTCCATGGGGAAGGGCACCAGCAGGGAAGGGCATCAAGGCTGAGATGGTAGCAGATAGACATAGGTCCTAGCTCATCCACATGGTTTCCTGTTGTCTTTCTCCTCATCTACATTCGGCTTTCCCTCCCCATTGCCAGTCTGGCTGACCTAGAGTGAAATAACTATAGTGGGGATCGACCCTAGTCACAGAGAAAACAACCTGCATAGACTCCTCCATCTGCCTATGTAGACTACGCATGCAATTGCATATAGTATAACCCCTATAATAAATCCCTTTTCCATATTATTTGTAGTGATATAGTGATGCAACTCTGACTGATACATAAAAATTTAGATTTATTCAACAAGCAGGTGGAAGGTAAGCTACGTGAGGGTGACACTCTTTTAAACTTTTTTTTCACTGCTTTATCTCCTATCCCTAGAATAGTGCTCAAGGCATAATAACCCCTTACTAAACAACAATTGGATGGCAGTCACAAATTTCGGCTCCTTATAGAGAGAGAGATAAGACATGCAGTTCCTTAAGTTTTTATTTTACCTTGCATTTCAAGTACCTATGGAAATTCCAACCAAAGATTTGGCAACTGGTCATAGAGGTCTGGAGATCAGCCAAAAAATCAGGATTGAAGTGATCTAGATTTGGGGATAATTAACATATTAATGGAAATGGATAAGAACCCAAGAAAAGAGGAGAAGGGAAATGGGTTGAGGAAAGAACCCTGGAAATGATTATTCTGAATTATTTACTTCCTGGTAATTGAATTATATATCCACACCCTTGCAGTGGCTTCATGATACATCCACACTTTGACATTGGCCTGGCTAATGGAATGTTAGTGGACATGATGCGGGCAGACACTTGATATGTGCTTGCACTGTTGGGCTTCTCCTCTTATGTTTTGGTGATCTGTGAGAGAAACATGCCCCCAGTTGCCACTGTCCCTTCAGGCTGGATCCAGAATAAAAACATCCAGAGTAGACCTGAATCCAACTTGCAGCCTGGAGTCAAGTCCAGCTGACACACAGTTTGAAGCTGAGCCCATTCTAGTTTGACTGACCTGTAGTTCAGCTACACACTTGAAAATGCAAAAATTAATGCTTGTTATTGTAAGCCCCTGAGTTTGGGGATTTTATTTTGTTAGGCAGCATTATTGTAGCTGTTGCTGACTAATGTAAATAGCAACTATAAATTCAGAAAGGAGAACCCATGACAGGATCTGAGAGGGAAGAGCCAGACAGGTAAGGGAAAATTCAGGCAAGACGAACATCATGGCTGCCGAGAAGAGAGGGTTTCAGCAAGGAAAAGGCAATGATCAGTGCCAAATGCCTCGGAGAGGTCAAGAAAATCAAGGACCAAAATGTATTTATTGGGTTTGACAACAAAGAGATTGATGAAATTCATATTCGATCTCTAAAAATTTCTATGTAAAGTAGGAGATTCAATCTTCTGAGAGTGAAAGGGAAGAAGACTAGAGACGTGAAAGAAAGTGATAAAAGCTTGAAAATTCACTGGAAGGAGAGAAAGACACCACATCATTTTTCTCTGGCAATGACTGCAGCCTTGATAGAAAGAAGAAAAATCTGGGTGATTGATGTGGTGGTGGAGTTTTTTGGAGTGTGTGAGACTAAAAGACGAACATTTTCCTGTTGATCCTGTTATTAACTCTCCTGAAATTCCCGCAACACTAGAATCTGTATGGTGCACTTCTGTACTTTTTCATATGTTGTCTTATAATCTTTACTGTGTTTTGTGCTAGTAGCATTTTCTCTTTCTCTACACCCATCCACTCATTAGTCCATCTGTCCATTTACCCATCTGTGCATGCATCCATCATCTATCCATTCATCCTCCACATTATTCCTTCAAGGATGTGAGGAACTTACAGGTATTACTATATTGAGATTTTAAATTAAATATGGAAATTTCAGAATCAAGGAAAATATAGATAAGAGCGTCTGTTAGTCACATGGTAAATACCCTACACAACTTTTGACTGATTGATCAAGTAGTAACTTGGTAAGAAAATTATGCTCACAGACCCCATTCTAGTCCTCTAACTTTTTACTTCGAGAATCTACCATTGTAGTTAGGTTATATTTTAAGATAAAAAAGGGAATTTGAGCAACTTAACATGAAAAGAAAATAACATTTAAATCATAAACTCTCAATATGGAAAGGTTTTAGTTAAAACAAATTCTCCTTTGTATCTTAAATTACAAAGAGAAAGAAAGTATTTTTATGTAATTTCCTCCATTCTTACCGGACCATATGATCAGTCCGTCTTGTCATAACTGTCCCTTAGGACAGATAAAACAAGTACAAATCGTGTGTGTGTGTGTGAGAGAGAGAGAGGGAGAGAAAGAGAGAGAGAGAAAAGAGAGAGAGAGATAGAGAAAAGAGAGAGAGAGGCTTTGGAGCATTTGTAGATTTCAGAGTTCAGTTAACCCAATTCTCATCAAATCAATTACAAATACAGGAGGGAGGGGACCAAGAAAAAAAAGAGAAAGAATGAAAGGGGCATATTCTAATTTTTCAAGATACGAATAATTTGAACTTTTTTAAATAGCACACATTATAAATTTGCAAGGCTATAAAATGTGAAGGTGGAAACCCAGGGCCTCTTTCTTAAGACAAGATGGTTCAAGCATCCACCTCTGGCAGCAGACTTACATTGTGGGCTACTCTCTTGGAGGTTTGAGCAAATTTCTTAAAAGGTAAAACTATAATTTTTTAAAAATTAAAATAACTCTTTTTCAGTCATAAAAGCAATGTTCATTGTGCAAAAATAAAATAGAAAATATAGATAAGTGAAAAGGAGGAAATAAGAGTCATTCACAGTCCTAGGCCCTAGAATAGCGTCTGTTAATACCTTGGGGTATGTCCTTGCAGGGACCCCATGTCCACGTGTGAACACACAAAGAAGCACACATTTGGATCATTTTACACACTATTTTATAACATACTTTTTCTACTTAATTGTAAACCATGACTGTGATGTAATATCCATAAATGTTTTTATATGACATAATTTTCCATGGCTGTAGTTGCACATGTAAGATTTTTGATATTTTGCTACTATAAAAACCCTGGAATAACTTTTCATTTCAGGAAAACTTTGAACTTACCCTTAATTACTTTTTTAGGTTAAATTTCTATTTTTATAGTTTTTGATTAAAGGGAATGAAGATTTGGAGTCTTTTGAAACAGTCTACAGTGCCCTCCAGAGAGGTTAACCAATTTACATCATGATTATTGGCATATATGGGCCAAGGTTAGCTTGGAAGTTCTGAGGAAGTATTTCCGGTGACAATTGTGACTGCATTGCAAGTTGTGAGTATTAGAAATAATGTTTTCTGTGTGGTTAGCTTAGAGTAAAATGTAGGAGATGTCAATACGTGGTATATATTATCATTAATATAATTATTACCATTAAAACCCAGGAGTTTTTAGAGGTCTAATTGAATGTCACATAAATTCACTAACTACTGGCCTTTCTAAGCCCTGAACATGTGGCAAGCTTGAATATTATTAAAATATGATATTTGAAGAACTTCCAAAAAAATTGGCGTATGTGGAAGGCAGATGCTTTATATTGATAACAGTTGAATGTAGAACCATGAGGATAAGACTAATATCTTTGAGAATATGTGAATGCTTTTAACAAGGAAGCATATGTTTAAAGGAGAAAAATCCCTCTGATGGTTTCAATAGTTAATTTTTAATGGAGTATTCTTTCCTAGTGGTTCTTGAATTATTTAACACTCTTTCTTAATAGTACTATTATATGGTATATTAAATTGTGGACTTTGTGTTTTTTCTCTTTTCTTTCAATGAGAGTAGTAATTCTTGGACAAGGGTCTACTTCAATAACATTTATATATCTTTGTTTAAAATGGTGTTTAAATTTTGTTGACACTTTCCCACTCAATTCAATGGACCAAAATAATACCTGTAGTGAGGTAACATTATGTGGGGGTACTTCAATATTTCTAGGCTTCTTGCAGATGAATGACTCACTCACTCACTGAGTCCTTCAGCCATCCATTCATCCATCTACTCACCCAACCATTCATCTAATACATTTTTATTGATCACCTACTTTGTATTAAGTCCAGAGCTATGACCTATGTCTTATGGAAGAAAAGGCATTGAATTTGGCCCATTGGCAACAATGAAGCCTTAGCAAATTATGAATACATTTGTGTGGGTAAATAGAAAATTGAAGAATTTGGGATGAAAAAGTCACTCTTAGAGAGAAACAAAGTCACTTGCCTGTATTTCTGAAAGTTTTAGACAGGCTACCTTCTTGCAATACCTTGACAGGCTATCTCTATTTATTCTCATGATTTGTGATTAGGTGGAATTTCATATCATATCAATTATTAATTCAAGCAACATATTTATCACATATCTACTATGACTCGGGCTCTTCCCTACCACCAGAGATAGAGGGGCGACCAAGATACATCAACTGTTCCCTCACGGAGCCTAATATCTGGACTCTCTCTCTCCTCCCACAGCCTCTCCTTGGGCTAGCACTCTGTATTTCTGCTGCCGTGCTGTATTGTAATCACCTGTTTATCAGTCAGTCAGTCAGTCAGTCTCCTCACCAGGCTGCTGATTTCCTTCAAGGCAAGCCTCTTCCTTGCTTCCTGCTCTATTTCCAGCCCCTGGCACAGTCCCAACTAAATTTGCTCCATATATGGTTGTTGGATGAATGAATGTTCATTTATGACCCTTTCAGTTTACTTTAGGGCTGTGTTTGCCTCGTGTGGCTAAAATGATTGTATATATCTTATGGCCACAAGAAACTTCTGTTTGACTTCAACTTAACTTTTCCAGGTTAAAGTCCTGCTACCTCCCTCCACACACCCCATGCTAAACCACTCATAGTTCTCCACGTGGGCCCTGTTCCTTTATGCATATTTTCCCTTTGCCTGGAATAGCTTAATCTCTCTTTGTTTCTCTTCTTCAAGGTCTAGCTCAAATGAACTTGCTCTGTGAAGCCCTTCCCAGTTGCGCTGGTTAGAAACTATCACTCCTGCCATCATGCTGCCACAGTGCCTAATCTGATTGAACCTCTTTGTATTTTGCTCTTTTTTCTCCCTAATGTCAAATAATAGTTCTTTGTGTAATCTGTGTCTTCCCTTCTTGAGTGTAAGTTCCTCTGAGGAGGGAGGAGGTCTCATTCATTTTGGTATTCTCTACAACATCTAGAGCAGCGCTTTGCACATAGTAAGAGGCCAGTAAATGCTTATAGAATGAAGAATGAATATATGAATATACTCTCCCCAGTAAATGGACTTCGTGGGTGACTTGGTGGAAGAAGCTTATCACAAAGGAAAACGTGTACTTGGGATTAATGATATTAGATAGGGGGAAGGGCAGCCCATGTGGAGGGACACAGGAACCATCTGCGTGGGCCAGAGAAGTCAAGCTGTTTATGAGGGGAGCAATAAATGGCTAAGACTGACTGACAGGTATGTTTAGAATCCAGGGGGCTTTGAGTTTGGGACTGAGGAACATGGCCTTGGGCCCCGTAGAGGTGAGCCACATCCTTGATTCTCGAATTGGATTTCAGATATCCGGATATTTGTGGCACCATCTCATGTTCCCTCCCATCTGTTCCTACATTCTTGACAAATACATGCAGTAGGATGAATGTCACAGCTACAAAAGATTTTGGTGATAACTTTTCTCCAACTATAGCAGGTGGGTTATATTCAACCAATGGGTACCAGAAAGTAATACTTCTAACAGTACTTTACATCTGAATGACACTTTAAAGTTTACAAGCTGTTTCCTAGTATATTATGTTTTTACCTTCATAACAAATCTAAAAGATGCTGAAGGGGAAACTGAGTCCTAGAGAGCACAAATAGTACAGTAATAGGATTTCTGGGGCTTCTGAAACCAAATCTAGTGTTTTTTTCTTTATAACTCTTTTATCTTTGTAATCATGAAGGTAGTTGGGAAAGACAACGAATCGATGATGGGAGAAGAATGAAAGAAAACTAGCGGGCAAAATTGTGATTTATTCATTCACTCAGCAGCTGTGCATCAAGCTCTCGCCCCGGACTCCCCTCCCCATATCAGCCTGTGTCTCAGTCCTCAAGGATACTCCAGGAAGGCAATGGAAGGACACTGGGATAAGGTCCTTGGGAGCACAGCATGGGGTGCCTAGTCTAGTATTTGAAAGTCAGGAAGGCTTTTTGGAGAAAGTGACATTAAGATTGAAATTTCAGGAAGGCAAAGGAGAAACCAGGTGATGGGGCTGGAAGTTGAGAGTGGGAAAAAAGTTTCAAGACAAGTCATGAAATTGAGCAACCAATCTAGGGCAAAAATCCCACATTCTAGAGTGGAAAGATACTCTTAGACCCTCTCAGGCTGCAGGCAAGAAGGGCAAAGTGGGCCTCCTGTCTCTGTTTCCTTAAGCTGTTGTTTCTTCTTTTGTTACCCCCCAATATGGAGGGTGGATAAGCATCGCTCTGGTCCTTTGGCCTGAGGTCTATAGTGGTTTTAGATTGAAAGGTCCATGGGAGGATGATTAATTGTGTGCCTGACCTTATCTCATCACTGAATTTTCTGTTCCAGCCCCAGTAATGCCTAAAGTGATCTAATCTGAGCCACCACGGCTCACACTTCCTGCATTCTCTGCCCAGCTTGGAGGCAAGGCTCTATCAACACTCACCCATGTGGAAGACGTAGTTGCTTCTGTTTGCAAGAGATTTGCATCCACAACCAAGGGAACAGAGAAAATATACACTGGGGGGAAAGGAGTAGATGTGATCCTGGGCTGTAGATGCGAAAGGAAAAAAGTTAATAATTTTGAAGATGTTGTATGAATTCTTTTTTTTAGTGATTAAAAAAGTACTTGTTTTTGTATTATTCGCAGTTATTGATGTTTACAGAATCTATGTGTATCCTCAGATTACTGTATCCTTTTTCTTCCCATTAAAAATTAATTCTCTGCTTCAGTGAGGCTCTTAAACTTTATTTCTCATTAAAGTAATGTAGCCGAAAGCTAATGTAGCATAGCTGAAATTAAGCTTGAACTGTATTTTAAAAGGGTTTTCTTAAAATGTAAGACTAAATTACCTTTTTTTGAATTAAAAAATCAGTACATGTTCCACTGCAGCTCTGAAAATCAGAATCTCAGTATATCAGCTGAACATTGACTTTTAAAAAATGTATGAGTTGATTTAACCTATTTACAGACTGCCAGAAGGCAAGAAAAAAGATTTCTTCCTGAGTTGAGCTGAGAGAGTCTACTTTGCCAGAAAAATAGAACCAAACATATTAATATCCAGTGACTTTTCAAAGTCCAGGCAACACGAGGAATGCATTTGAAGGAGAGGAATTCATTGGGTTAGTCAGTCTGGCGAGTAAGAATGGAAAAGTCAGTGACCTCTTGACAAATCCTTTCTCATACACCCCTATAACCAACATTAGCAGATTTTCAGGGGCACCATTCCCTCTTCTTCTGGGGATGTGGTGAAACGGAACTTGATGGCATAGCAAATAGTCTTTTCCATGAAGACGTGTACATGTCCTCAGTATGTTCATGCTTTGGAACAAAGGTACTCCAGGCAGAATTACAAGGGCCATGCTACATGCTCTAAAGTGAAAGAGTTAACCTAACCACTTACATGATATCTACATGTAATAGAATGCCGAGGCTATAAGATTCATTTTCTTGCCTGGTTTATGGAAATTGAGCTTATTACATTATTATCCCAACCCAGACAAATGAGGATTTTGTTTAACTGAATTCCACTCTGTGAGAGTATGTTAAAGGTAGATTGTGTATGTAGACAAAAGCACAAAAGATGGCAGAATACAGACTGTTTAACTCCAGAGTATAATATGGCTAGATTCTTACATTTCATATTATTGAATCAGAGCACCTAAAATCTCCCATCTGGACTGGAAGAATCATATTCCATATACATGGAGGAAAGAATAGAATTGTGGACTCCCCAAAGATATATTTTTTCCTTACAGAAGAGTTTCAAATTTTCTTCTCCAAAATGTGGAGATTCAGAAGCAACTGCTCTGCTGCTGGAAAATTTCTCCTGTAGAAATATTGCCCCATGAGCTCCAAGGTGCTGAGCAGCACTGGGAAATCGTGGGACGTGGCAAGGAGGCAAGCTCCTCCCTCTCTCACTCCTTTCCTCTCCCTCCCTCTCACTCTTCCTCTTCTTCTTCTTTCTCTTCCCTCCATCCCTCCCCACCCTCCCCTCCTTCCTCCCTCTTTCCTTCCTTCTTCCTTCCTTCCACTTCTCCACATACTACAGATAGAGATAAGACACAAATGGTTATACAAAACAGAATATGTATATTACAACAGCCTTTCAATGTATTTTCCTTCTGAGGTTTGTAACTTAAATCCAATGTTTTAAATTCAAAGAATTCAAATTCTTTAAGGTTAAACTTGCCCTTTCAGGGTATTGATTTCACAGCTTGTTGATGATTTGTGTTAAAACCTTATATAATATTACTTCACACAGAACTGTAACTTTTTGGATTGAAGGACAAAATGTATATGATTTTTAATCTTATCGCTTCAGAGGAGATTTGTATTAGAAAATGGAAAGTGCATGGGGCATTGATCGATTAGGTGAACTGGGGCTTTGAGGTTTTGGAGAAAGAAAAGAATTCTTTATAAAAATTAGAAACAAAGATACTGAGCATTATCCAAGAAGCTTTCATAATGGAAATATGTTCCTCAAATTGTTATCTTGGTGTGCTTTACTTTATAGTCTCTAATGGGTAGGAAATCTCTAAGTAAGGACAAAGAGTTATGTACCAGAAAGAAGGTTATAGATGGGTCTTGACAAGGTGGCTTTAAAGGAGACATTATGGCATCCAGGGCAAGAATTTGCATTTTGTTCTTAGAACGTGTAGTTTGCCTGAAAGTCATCATAATTATCATCAGATAATATTTCTTAAGCTCTTTTACGAACCTGGAATCTTAAGATATGGACAAAATCAAACATATAATCACACACAGTTAATGTAAGTCACTTTATTTTTTCATGTTGTTAACCATCTTTTCCCAAAGTGTCTTAACTCTAAATGCCAACCTCACGAGAAAGAATTTTGCAAATACCATTTACCACACTGACAGAAATGGAAGTTATATATATACACACACATACACACAAAGATATAAAGTTATAGATATCTCTGTCTATCTATCTATCTATCTATCTATCTATCTATCTATCTATCTATCTATGTATCTAAACAAACCAGAAACTTGTAAATCCCTAGTATCAAAATAAAGAATTGACTGTAAATAGTTCAGATCAACATTATGGAAAAGACAGAAGAAATCAGTGCAAAAGTAAAAAATCTACTGTAGACTACCATACTCTGAAGAGAATAATATTTGCAAAGGTAAACAACACTAGAGAGAGAACAATTATGGTCACAAAGTGGTTATTCCAGCAACCCCAGGGTAATTGATTTAGTTATTTTGGGCTTATGAGAGAGTACTTTCGAGGGCATTCTCTGGAAGGAAGATAATGGGGCTTTGTTCAGAATCTCCCCAGCTGAGTTCTGAAAGAACCCCCCAAAACCTTGAAGTATGAGGGTCGGCGGATGAACCTGGAGTACATAAGACAGTGAAAAACTTTGTCAGAAATATAGACCTCCTCTGCATTTAGACTCCGTGAAGATGTTGCCTGGCCTCAGGCAAAACGTAATATTTCCAATTGCTCCAATACTAAGGGTCCACCACATATATTTGTTGGCACTGCACTAAGTACCTTAGATACAGGGAGCACAACAACCAGCCATGGATGTATCATTTCCCTTGTTTTATGGCTGAGGAAACTGGGAGAAGTAGGCTCACTTTTTGACTCCCCCCTCAGCTAAAAGTGGGTAAGAAGACAGAAGCGTCAGAGCAATGATTTCACAGCCATACAAAATGAGGGGACAGCTTGACTCGAGCTCTGCGCAGCCCTGACTTCAGAGCAGGATGAGTCTTCACTTCTGCATTTCAGTACGTTCTCTCCTAATGTCTGTTGGAGGAGGCTGGGAAAGTAGCGCAGCTCCATTTTTCAGCTAGGAAAGTGGTCACAGGAGGTTGTGGATTTATACAGGGCTGAGGCAGACCTGTGGTTCAAACGGGATTGTGCTAACCCGGATTCCACTCCCTTCCCTCAAACAGACGTCCTCCAAAGAATGCAAGTAGGTCCCAAGGGTCAGGCCGAGGGAGGGTTAGTGACAAGGTGTCCAGACAATGTTCAAAAGTCTTTAGATAAGCATTTCTTACTCATTTTGATCCTGCACACACACACACACGCACACACACCACAAAGCTACAAATTACTATATGATAATTTGTTATTATTGAAAGAACTGTAGGCAAAAAAAATGAGGACAAACATTTCATTTAATATAGTTAATGTGGTCAGGTGTGGAAAACTTAGGAATTTTGAAGACTATCTCTCAAAATTCTTAGTCTTATGCAAGCATGATTATACACACTGATAGAAGCCGTAGTTCTCCAGCCTCTTTCCAAGCTCACTCTCTCAGAGGATGTATTACTTGCTTCTTTGTTTGCGTCTGTCTAGCTTACATCTTTCTGGCTCAGAGAACCTTTGAAGGCTCTGAAAGTAATAAGAAGGCAGCGATGTTAAGATATCTCCATGATTTCATTAATAAGGCAAACTGACCTCAGAACTTAATTCACTTGCACAGTGTATATATTGAGTGGCTTCTTGTTGAGGAGAGAGAAAATGCCATTTTCTGCTGGTAAGGAGAGAATGGAGTGGGGGTGGGGAGAGCGAGAGGGTCGGTGTCTGGCATCCGGACAGCTGGATCACTGGGAGAAGTGTCGGATGACTCTTGCCCCTGCCAAACAGGCTTTCCCCAGTTGTTTCAGAGTCTTCAAAATGCTAATAAAAATACTTTCATGTTTCCATTTGTATTGGCTGGGCTTGGATTAAAGTACTGCCAGCTGCTATAACAGATAAAATTTGAAATCTCCATGGCCTAGCACAATAGTAGTTTCTCATCAAGTCCAAGAGGTGGTGGAGGTAAGGGTCATGGGCAGGGGAGGAGGAGGTACTCTGGTCTGCACAGTTATTCAGGGGCCCAAGCGGATGGAGGATCTACCATTTTCAACACGTGATATCCAAGGTTGCCCTGATTGTCAACATTGACTCTACCCAACACAGGAAGAAAGACAGGATGGAGAAGGCACACCTACTTCTTAACCACTTGGCTCTGGAAATGACCCCAATCACTTCAGTTCACATTCTATAAATGAGAGCGAGTCACAGGAACACACAGGGTGGCAGGGCACTTGAAAATGGAGTCCTGGCTGGCAGCATGTCCTAGAAATATCTTTTGGAAGGGGAGCACAGATACTTGGTGGAAAGCTAGTGTGCTCTGCTGCAATATTCTTTAGTGCAAGCAGTAGAAACTGACTCTGGTGAGCTTTAGCAGTTAAAATGAATTTATTAGGAGGATATTAGGTGGGTCAAAGAACCAATAGGAACATTTCTGGGGTGACGTTGCAAAAAGCACTTAAGGGTTTTGTCAAGATGGGCTACTACAATAAACAAACGTGTTTTGTCCTCTTGTCTCTCTGGTCAAAATTCAAATTCCCAGGCGAGTATGTGACTGGCTTAGTTTGGGTCATTTGTCTGCTCCTCAGTCTGTGTCCAGGGGTAACTCCTCAAACAGAAAGAATATTCAGTAACCAAAGGAAATGGAACAAATGCAAGGCAGCCCACATAACAAGTGTGCTCTCCCCATCATTCACAGCAGATGCCAGTTTTGAGGTGAAAAAAAATAAAGCCAATTTCTACCTCATGAAGATCACCATTTACCAAGTATAAAGGAGAGTAGATTGGAAATTGTAAGTTTTTGAAAGTATGACAGACCCCTGCAGTCAGAGAATGTAGTAACTGCTTTTATAATCATCACCATATATTCCTTTTCTTATTCTTGTTCTTCAGAGATAATATATAGTGTTGTCCTTTATCACAGATTCCACTGCCCATGAAGCTTCTCTCTCCATGCATATCTGAGTGCTGTCACGATGTTGTCTTTGACGCCTTGATCTTTTGAGAGAGAAACACAAGAGACCACACCTTTCACCTTCATAAAATGGAGGGAGTAGAGATCACACACATTATGCACTCTAAATAGATTGAGAAGATATAGTGCATTAGGACTCTCTGAGTTGTGAGAGTCAGAAATCCAAGTAAAAACAGCTTAAACAAAATACTAATCATGAAGTCCAAGAACTTCAGGTGTGCATAGACCCGGGAGTTTACATGATATTGCTAAAAATTTGATTTTTTTTTTTCTGTCTCTTGGTTTTGCTTTCTCTGTGTTGACTTCATTCTTAGGCAGGCTCTTATTAGGCGCTAACAAATATGGCTTCAGCTGCTCAGAAGGAAAGTATCACAGACAGAGAGAGCTAACCTCTTTTTGTTAGTCTCCAGAGCAATTTCAGAAAAAGGACTCTGAATTGTCTACCTGGGACACAGGCCACTTTGTTAGGCGAGCCAGGCTGTGTCACATGTGCTCCTCTGTGGCGGGAAAGTGGAAGTCATATGATTGCCAGGCCCAGCACGTAGGAGTAACACCATTCCTGAATGAACAAATACTGAGGTGACAAAAGTGTCCATTCTACACAGTCTTAGCAAAGCAAACAGACAGACAAACCCCCCTCACACACTAAATGGCATAAAACAACAAACCTGTATTATTTCTGCTGATTTTGTGGGTCTGCCGGTAAGTTCTTTAGATTTGGACTGGCTCTGCTGATGTCGGTAGAGAGCTGGTGTTTTCACTGGGCTGGATGGCCTGAGATGGTCTCGTTCACACACCTGGCAGTTGATAGGCTGGTTGTATGGGGGTTTCAGCTGTGCAGCACATCTCTACCCTCCATGGTCTCTCACCCTCCAGTAGGCTAGCCTGGGCTTCTTCACGTGGTGGTCTCAGGGTTCCGAAGAACAGACAGAGGAAGAGCAAGCCCCAATGCAAAAGCACTGTTTAAGCTTCTGCTTGTGTCACATGGCCAAAGCAAGCCACATGATTAAGTCTAGATTCAAAGTATGGAGAAGTAAATTTCACCTTGATGTGAGGAGCTGCAAAGTCACAAAGCAGAAGTGCCTGCCTATAGGGATAGGAAGAGGCTTGGCCGTTTTTGCAGTCTACCATAATGCTCATTCTCTCTTCATCTCCTCCTCACATCTGGCATTTGGCTTTGCCTTGTCTATAGGTGACCTCACATGTCCAGAGTCCACTACAACTTGAATGAAATCTCTTTATCACTTATTCTAAAAATGAGAGAGAGAGAGGGAGAATGATTGGCTTCTCCTCGTCCATGGATTGCCTCTATTGGTCAAGTGTCCATAACTGATTGAAGCAGCTCTTGTTGGGAGCAGGTAGGGTTGTGCTGTAAAGTAGGAGTATGCCTTTCATGGAACAGGGATGGACTCAGTTAAATTAGACAATTAGAAGAGGATATTGGGCATAGTAGGGAAAGTGGCTGACAACTGTCATTGAACATAGATGGGACTGAATCCAAGGTCATTTCTCTTAAACCCTAGTATTCTGTTGCACACTGTTATGTAACTGTTAATATATTGTGAACACACCTGATGATAGTGCTTTGCACAGGTTGTAAACGAAATAAATCCCAACTAGACTATCTGCTCTTGATGTTTAGAAATTATGTTTTACTTTTCCTTTACATATACTGAGGTATAGAGTAGATGCTCAAAAAATTTTTGCTGGTTGCAGTTGAATGGTGAAATGGGCAAAGCTGAAATCATGAAGCAAGCATAAATGAAGTTTAGTAAATTCCAACTTACCAGTTGTGTTTGTTTCTTGGAGAAAGCCAAATTCAATATAATAAAAAAACACATTTATCCAGCAGATATCTTGAATTTAACTGCAATTCAGAATATTGTGTTCCTTGGATTATTAGGCAAATAAAAGGAGCAAGGAGAGATAAAGTAGGACAATCTAAGAAATCACGTGAGGACTACACAAGTCTTAGAAAGTGGAACAAACCATGAGAACTAAAATTGAATTTGACTTGCTTGTGAAGATAGAAAATTTTCCGTTTTTTTAGGTTGAAGTTCTGTTCTTTATTTGGCATCAGAAAAGTTACTCTATTGAAATTAGACATAAACTGGGCTTTGAGTAAATGTCCCTTCATTCTTACATGGCACATGGACTGAGACAGAAGTCAGGCACAAGGAAAAAAATGTCTCTCTTGACAGTTTCTGGGTAAAAAATGGTGATATTCTAGAATGAGAAAATAATGCCTTCAGGATATTTTCCCTGCTTGTCATGATATAATTTCTTAGTACAACTCTTCTTCTTTTCTTTTCCAAATTAGATAACACTGAATTTGCATAATTCATTTCTCAATTGCCCTTGATAATGGGAAAAGGAAAATGAGAAGAGAGAAGGGCATGAAAGAACATAGATAATTGGTATCAACAGATACTTTCCAAGCCTCATTACTTCATTTCATCCATTAATTTTAATCCTTGCCCTCATCCCATCTGATCTTTTACCAGAATTGAACAAACAGCTCATAAACATTGTTTTGATTTTTCATTCTCTTTTTCAAAGTGATGTAGTTTTTAGAGGGTACAAAGAGACCTAAAAGCAGCTTGCCAGAAAAAGAGACGTGAAAATTTTACATTATCTGAGAGTTGTCTCTGTTAGGTGTGAAGCAGCGTACTGGGAAAATGTCAGTCATGGTAGTTGTATTATCACCATGTTAGCCTTGGATGACAGATGGGATGGACACCAAATTACCTGGAGAGGGATTTATAGGGGGTGGAGAACAGCAAGGACAAGAAAAATTCCTGAATAAAAGATGGTAAGAACCAACAGAACAAATTGGATTCCAAAGACATCAATGCTGAGGTTGGAGAGGGCAGATTAAATAGAGATTTTAGCAACAGCAACCCTCTCTCTACTTATCGAGTACCTACCTGATGGTATTAGGGGCCCATCATGGCCCATCAGCATGGCTAAGGCTCTAAGCAGCCCTATGGGATAGACAGTATTACCCACATTGTGCCTGGAACTCCAGTCCTGAGGACGACTTGCCTCCTCCCTGTTGAGAAGATAAACGTTAGCCTGAAAATCTGGATTCCCCAAGCCCTAAGGCAAGTCTTGTTAACATCCATCAATAGCAGCAGGGGATATTCAGGATTGAAGCCTGACAAGAAAAGTGATGAGTTGGCCTTGGGGATCTCTGTGAAACCAGAGCTAGCAGGAGAAAAAGGAAGAGCCTGTAACCAAAGACTTTGACGTCATTTGGAGAATGTGGACCTAATTTAAAAGTGAGATTACTTTGCTTTATCATTACTTTGCCAAATCAATCCCTCTGGGAAGACAAGCCATGTTACTCGTTTTTTTTTTTTTTTTTTTTTTGCTGAGGAAGATTAGCTAGGAGCTAACAGCTGTGCCAATCTTCCTCTATTTTGTATGTGGGTCACCACCACAGCACGGCTGATGAATGGTGTAAGTCCACGCCTGGGATTCGAACATGTGAACCCCCGGCTGCCAAAGTGGAGCATGCCAAACTTAACCTCTAGGCCACGAGGCGTGCCCCCCATGTTATTCTCTTTATTGCAACTTGTCAATAGGTTGTCCTATGAATGACATAAGATGAAATGGATCTTGATAATTCTGAGAGCAGCTTGCCAATAGCTTGGCATTCATGATCTTCCTTTCAATATAAGATCAAGCGTTTACAAAACTCCTATTGTGTGACTAACAGGGTGCTGGACCCTGTAATGCATAATGAAAGAAATACAAGCCCTTGTCATTTTACTGAAGTTAGGCTTTTGCTAGAAAACAATACAGTATCTAGTAAAATGCTAGCATGTGACATATGCCATATATGTAATAAAGGCTCTGAGAATAGGATAATGTATGGGGGCTGGAATTGTGAGGGATGCTTTAGAGGAAGTTGGAGTCTGGGTTGGGCTTAAAAGATAAACAGGGAAAATATACGCAGAAAGGAGAGAAGAAAAGACGAAGAGTGAGACTATGGAGCCCAGAAGTTTCCTCCTGCCTGGTGGGGCCAAGGTGCCAAGGTGCTTTCCATTATTAAATGTTGACTTTATTCAAGGATTGTGTGCGTTAAGGAGAGCCCTATGCCCAGTTTTGTAATGGCAAATATATGGCACATGTATTTCTCAGCACATTGTTTTAAGCAGCCACTACCAATGCCTTAGCATCAGACTACTTTAGACTTATTTGCCATTCTAATTTTTGACTTTCTAGGACATGTCCCCTAAGACCAGAGCTGTAGAGATTTATATGTGGGTGACAGAGAAGTGAAAGAAGCAAAATCCTCTTTCTTTGAATAGGATCTATCCCACTCTCCTTAGTTTCTTTCCTCTCTCCACTCCAGTTAGGGAAAGGTAATGAGAAATGTGTTTAGCTTTAAGTAAACATCTATGTGGTGCTAAGTAGCACATATCTCTACTTTAATTCCCTAAAGCATCTTAGAGTTAAAATGTGCATTGTTGGTTGGTCAGTGGGTCTCCCCATTCTCCTTACTTTCCCTAAGCAGGACCATATGTCCAACGCAAACTGGCTTGCAAAATCCATGGACCAAGGACCTAGTTCATGTGTACAATAACTCATTCCTGATGCAACTGTCTAAATTTATGGAGGATTTCCAACCCCAAAGTCAAAGCAAAGGATTTTTCCTTGGTGTGGGTTCCTTGATCTAACTCTCTAAAAAACCGTTCTGTCTTCACACATTATCCCCAAACGATTTTAACAAAATATTTCAAAAATCTTTACAGATGCTTTTAGCTACTAATAGTTGTTGAGCTTTAGGAGGAATTTGACATGACATGAACATGTCAACTATGATCTGTTGGTAATTGGCTTCCAGAAGTAACTTGAATTATTGGACTCATCAAACTTAGATTTGGACAAAATCTCATTGAATACATGATTTTACTTATTTATATTTGTATTATCATCTTTCCTGGAGAACATAAGATGGGAAAATAACATAGAACAATTTATAAATACTGCAGAACAATTTTCAGAGCGAGCCAGGGTCTAAACTCAAGTGAAAATTATTTCCCTGAAGTTCTTTTAAAGAAAATATAAAAAGACAAGATAATTTCAGTTGGTAAATTATGAGTGTCAAGCTACACTTAACCTTTGGCTATTACAAGTTTCTGTCATCAGATACATAGCTTTTAAATCAAATTTTTGATGTTTTTAGTTGATCCGATAACCCCAAAGAAATACTTTGTTCAATGATGTCCTTTATCTCTCAAACCGGTGCTTCTGAGGGCTGTGTGTTGAGAAGAGGTGCTGCACTATACTCATCTTTGAATCCCCTGCAGCAACTGGCACAGTGCCTGGCACCATAAAATATTCATGGAATTAAATGGATTTTAAATACTGTTTCCTGCCACAAAGTCTCCGTTACATTAATTACATGTCAAGAATTTGAATGGAATATAATGAAATAATGAAATATAGTGGAATATCATGGAAGTTTAACCAGTTCACAGTAATATAAGGAATCTAGGGAGTTAAGAATATTGGTTCCAGGGGCTGGCCCTGTGGCAGAGTGGTTAAATTTGTGCACTCTGCTTCGGTGGCCCAGCGTTTCACCAGTTTGGATCTTGGGCGCGGACATGGCGCCGCTCATCAAGCCATGCTGAGGCAGCGTCCCACATAGCACAACCAGAAGGACCCACAACTAGAATATACAACTATGTACTGGGGGGGCTTCAGGGAGAAGAAGAAGAAGAAGGAAAAATAGAAGACTGGCAACAGTTAGCTCAGGTACCAATCTTAAAAAAAAAGAATATTGGTTCCAGGTAACATTTGAGAACAAAATTTTAAAGAAAACTAAATTGTATTAGAAAACTTTAATTACTATGTCTTCTTGCAAATACGCCAATTATCATTAAGCCAAATCAGTGTAATAAACATGATTGAAGGTATAGGACATACATGGATTTATTGATATTGATTAAGGTCTAGATTCAAATTCTTGATTAGGCTTTTGCCATCAATAATGTATATAGCGGTTCTGGAAGATTTGTGACTATTAAGGAGTTAGAAGCAATTAGTGATTCAGACTGACAGTTTGCTTACATGAAGTTCTACTAGTCTGTAAATGATCAAAAATTATAAGAGAAAGCCTATTTAAAAAAATAAAATTTGAGAGCTGGAAGTGCCATGATGTGATGTGAAATGCTTAGTATTCCTACTGTCTCTCTCTTCTACGTGAAAATTAATTCCTCATCATTAATTCCACAAATATTTATTGAGCACCTACTATGTACCTGGAGTTGTTTTAGACTTTTGGGATGGAATGGTGAAAAAGTCTGACTCCTAAAAGCTTTCATTTTGGTGGGATAAAGACAGGCTATGAAAAAATGTAAACAAATAAATGATTTTGGATAGTGCTTTGAAAACAATAAAGCAGGATAATGTGGTAGAGTGAACTGGAATGTGGGGGACTCCAGCAGCTGGTGTGGTTAGGTTAGGTCTTCTCTCGGAGGAGGTAACATCGGAGACAAATTGTTATTGCCAATAGCCATGTAAATATTTTGGGGAAGACCACTCTGGGTAGAGAGCAGCGAGTAGAAAGACACAGGTGAAACTCTTTCGATGAGTTCCAGGAACAAAAAGAAGGTTCGTATGACTAGAGTGTAGTGAGTGGAGGGAATGGGGTGGGGAGGCTGCGGACTGTAGGATATGGGGGAAGAGACTAACCTCAGAGAGTGGGAAATTACTAAGTGAATCTAAAAGGACTGCAGGTAGTGTACTCATTGAAAATTTGTGGTCATGACATTCTTCAGTAAAGAGTTCTTGTTGCAGATGTGGAGCAGATGGGTGAGTTTAGCCAACTGTACATTCTTCAAGGGTATGAGGATGGAAATGAGGGGCAAACTAGTTAAAAGTATTTGTTAAGTGTTGGTTGTAGTGATGAATCATGGAACATAGGATGGGTTAGGAGGGCTGGTGCTTTGGTCATCTCCTCTTCACCCCATTGGTGAGGGAGGGATTCCTGCCCTGGGGTTAGGATGACGGCTGAACACATGACACTCAACACTGGACAGATGAGATCGACAGCAGTTTATTAGTCACAGCTGGGAGAGGGAGGAGGACATCGGATGCCATGCAGGGCCACACTGGGGTTGCCTTGGAAACAGAGTAAACAACCAGTGGTTGTTGGAAGCAGGCTTTGTAGTTGTAATATAAGGTGCCCCCAGTTCCAGCTGGAGGATGTGATTAGCTTGCTTTAATAATTTTTGGGGCTTGCAAGGAACTAAAAGCTGCTACTCAGGGACAAGCAGAAACTGTGCCTGGTCCCTATGGTCAGGAGGGTTGTTTGGCTAGGGGACCTCATTTGTGGCAATAGAGTGGAGAGGGTAACTTGTGGTTAGGCCTTTTGAGGCCCTCTTGATTGTCCCCAGATGTCAAAGCAACATATAATATTGAACTTTAATTTTAGGTATTATACCACAGCTGGAAGATAGGAGAGGAAATACACGGTAACAGAATAGTAATAATGGATTGGAGATCTCCATATGGTTGAGGGATTACTGGAATGGGAATAATAGCACAAGTGAGGTGGGAGGTTAGGAGATGTCTGTCAGATGGGGGTGATTGGAATTGTGATGTCAGAGGGTTTCAATCATTTGAGATAAAACGAAGGGCTTGAACTTGGTAGTGGGTGGCTGAAGTGGAATTGGGTGGCAGTAGGCGATGATGGGTGATGATGGATGACCCTGGAGATGTGGAGTTCTGGTGGTGACAGAGTTGTGAGGTGTGATGGGGTTAGTTTTAAAATCATTTAGACATAGGTAAGCCATCAGGCTACTGTCCTAAATATTCATTGAGAAGATGCGAGGCCACTGGGTGGCTCTTCTCTTCTGGGGGAGGGATGATCTCAAGGGAGCACAAGGGACTGCGATGAATTCTGTGGAGGTATGATCTCACCAGGAGCACCATGGGCCTTAGACCACTTCTGCTGAGTGCCGGAGCCTGGCACAGCCCCTGCTGTTAGGTAGAGGGAGCTCAATGAATGTTTCTCAAAATGTATTGAATTGAATGTATTGATTAGAGTACTACTAATGGCAATTTCTGGAACCCCATCTTTACCCTTAAAGGTTTCTGGATTAATCAAGGAACTGATTGTTGCCTTTCAGCTCTATCAGGTCATGGGATTCTCTTGGGTACCAGGCTCAACTTAATTCGGTTATTTAACATACATTTAATTTGTGTCTACCAGATGCCAGACATGGCACGAGGTGCTGAGGATGTAACGGAGAATAAGATAGAGACCGCCTACCTGCCCATGGAGGTCTCTTTTGAGGCCTCTATATTTGGAAACTTTGGAAAAACATTTTGGTAATAGGTAGTTGTAATATCGTGTAAGTGCTATGATAGGAGAAGCATGGATGCTGAGGAGGGGCATTTAACCTAGGATTAGGGTAAGTGAAGTCTTTGTGGAAGGGATAACATCTAAGCTCAGATCTGGAAGATGAATAGAGTTTGACTGCAGGGGTTTGGGTCAGGGGGTAAGAGGTAGGTAAGAAATGGAATATATTCCAACCCTCCTATGCACTTACTTTGCCTCTCATCATTAAAGTGTTTTACTCTTTTTTTAAATTTGTTTTTGAGGAAGATTAGCCCTGACCTAACTACTGCCAATCCTCCTCTTTTTGCTGAGGAAGACTGGCCCTGAGCTAACATCCACATCCATCTTCCTCTACTTTATACGTGGGACACCTACCACAGCATGGCTTTTTGCCAAGTGGTGCCATGTCTGCACCCGGGATCCGAACTGGCGCACCCCGGGCCGTGGAGAAGCGGACCGTTCGAACTTAACCACTGTGCCACCGGGCTGGCCCCAAAAGTGTTTTACTCTTAATCTTACATAATTAAAATCATGTATTACATTAATTCACATAATGATTTCAAAACTTTATTCTGCTGTTTATTTCACATATCTCCTATACACCTATTAAACTCTTGGGGTCTAGCCTTTCTAGTTCTTCAGAGAAATGTGGAATTGGGTGCTTGCTAAATGATGAGGCAAGTAACATCCTATTACAGTAGAAATGAGTGTATGCACCTAAACAACAGTAGCACTAACTGGAAATAGAAATACCTTTCACATAAAAAGTGGATGTTTAAAAAGGAAACAAACTTACACGCGCAAATTCACAGATGCACACCCTAATTTAGGGTTTACATGAGTTACAATTCCTCACATTTGTAAAAAACAAAAACAAAGTTTAGACTTTCAAAAATTCCCAGTTTCTACCCAATATGAAAACAGCTGGCAAGAAAACAGGGACCTCATCTTGCATGAGGATGCAGCGAGCTCACACTTTGGTTTCAGCTTTGTGAAATCCTTTTTTAATTATTATTTATTTTTTACTTTTTATTTTTGCTTTATTGAGGTCACATTGGTTTATAACATTATGTAAATTTCAGGTGTACATCCTTATATTTCAGCCTCTGTATAGACTGCATCATGTTCACCACCGAAAGTCTAGTTTCCATCCATCACCAACATGCGTGCCCCTTTACCCCTTCCACCCTCCCTCCATGTCCCTCCCCGATGGTAACCACCAATCTGTTCTCCATATCCCTGTGTTTCTTTGTTTTTTTTATCTTCCACATATGAGTGAAATCATCCTGTATTTGGCTTTCTCTGACATTTTGCTTAGCATAATACTGTCAAGTTCTATCCATGTTGTTGCAAATGGCACAATTTCGTCTTTTTTTATGGCTGAGTACTGTTCCATTGTATATGTGTATATATATATATATATTTATGTATATACACCATATGTTCTTTATCCATTAATCCATTGATAGCCAGCCAGTTAGCTTGCTTCCAAGTCTTAGTTATTGTGAATAATCCTGCAATGAACATAGGGGTGTAAATATCTTTTTGAATTAGTACTTTCATGTTCTTTGGATAAATACCCAAAAGTGGGATAGCTGGATCATATGGTATTTCTATTTTTAACTTTTTGAGAAATCTCCATACTGTTTTCCATAGTGTCAGCCTTGGGAAATCCTGAGCAGAGAAATCAGACAAAATGCGCCAGATCCCTGATCCATGGAAACTGTGAGATAAATTTGCGTCGTTTCAAGCTGCTAATTTTGTGGTGAATTTGTTGTGCAACAATAGGAAACTAATACCAAATGATAATTACCCTTTTCCTACAGTTGTCTTGAGGTACACATGGGATAGTCCATGTGAAACACTTAGCATAGCACCAGGCACACATAAACACAGTAAGTATTAGTTACTTAACAGTACTAGTTTGATTTTAGGCAAGTGATTTAATCTAGTTGGACCTTGGTTTTTCTCATTCCTGATATGAGAACATTAAACTAGAGCTAAATTTTAGACACTGAAATTTGATTCAAAGGGTCCAGGGATTTCTAAAAAGCCAAACCACTGAAGGGATCTAGTATGAAGAAATTGTGTGATGCTTCAGAACCAGGAATTGCCATATCAGCAGCCCTGGTTTCATGGACCCCACAATATGCCTTATGCCGTACAACATTTGGGACACTGATCACTAAGATGGACTTTGCAGGCAATTTAGGTTTTGTTTTTTTGTGTGATTGGTTTTGGGGAGAACAAAAGTCAGAATACCTCCTGTGAATGGGACACAATGTTATAAGCATTTAACAGACACTCATCATTTCTTTCAGAAAATAGGACCGTTTTTAAATGGTGAATTCGAAAGATCGAATTTTATTAGTCAATTAATACTGAACAAAGAACATCCCAAATAAAACAAAACAGGCTATGGTATGTTTTAAAGCTCTTTGAAAACATCATTTTACCAAAATAAGTCACCTGGTCCTGGGCTGAACGTAAGATGCAAGATTTCAACTGTTGAAAGGAAAATTTAGACAGTGTATTAACTAGGTGCTAATATATCTTTATTAGGGCCCATAACTTCAAAATTAAGTTTTCAGAAAGTGTTCAGATTGGATCTCATTAACCATTCTCCTCTTTTAGGATGAGCTATTAGAAGTTAGTGAATTCTCACAGCTGTTTTAAAAGCAGGGTTCCTGAATTTCACGGTATTTGTTAACAATGTGCAAAGATCAGCTATAAAACCTAATGCACGGGGCCAGGTGAGTATGACATCCCAGCCACCATGAAACGTTTTTTGCCATATGCTCATTACATAGCCCACATGCGGCATGCACAAAGGAGCAATGATAAACATACCTTCCAGTGGAAAATTCTGCTCCTTCTGTGCTGACAGCCTGACAGGAATGGTTTTCTTAATTTCGTTGGGGGGGCACTTTATGTAAGCTTTGATAACTGGAGAAAGAAACTACGGAAAGAAGCTTTGTTAAGGACATAGTGAGAGAGGTTTTTTTTTTTTTTTTAAGGGGTGTGCAAATTCCAGATCCAAGAGGACCACCAGCAGACACTCCCTCCCCCTTTGCCTGTTATTAATTTAGCTTTACTTACAATGGCTTATGGTTGCGTGTCCGTATCATATGGATCTTTGTATTTAAATGTTACAGCCTCTTAAGCATTTACCTGTGTATTTCTGCAGCATTACATTGGCTGCTAGAGCCTGAGAGAGAAATGTCAAAAGTGTTACCGGACAGAGGTTCTTCTCACATAGAATTGGGCTCTTCAGTCAGAGCCCTTGAGTAATGAAGGCCTGCCATGTTTATTGGTCTAGTACTTGCACCCTTTTTTAAAAAAATTTAGCCCCTCTAGAGCAACTCTGATTTCTGATGGTAGACGGGCATGTTTCCTGCTCTCTTTTGCTGCTGTATATTGCTTGAAGTTTCTTTCTTAAATGATTGGGTGAAAGGTGGTCATTTTCTTCCTGACTCTACTTTCACTCAATGCGCTCACTCTTCACTTACCACCTGCCACCACGTATTTAACCTTTTGTTGCTCAGAATGTAAAACTACGAAATCTGCATATGGAGACCACCCGAGGTTCTAAAATTCAGTGGTATTTCTGGCAGGTGGTCTTCAGTTTAACAATGCTCCCTACAGCTCATGCTTCTAACACATGCGGAGTGATTCTTCAGGGCTTCATAACCTATAACTATGCTAGAGTCAGTGTAGATGGCCCTGAACATCCCCAAATTATCCGAAGGATTTTCTGGGTGATTTTGTGTGGAGTTGGGGGTCCCCGTAAAGGACCCCAGGAAACCTGCAACAAGGTTGGCCATAGCCTCTCTGTGAGCCATTAACCATTAAGTAGGGTCATTACTGGGCATTAGTTCAGCTTGTGGAATAGCTGGAAGCCTGTTGTTTCAGTTCTCAGGGGTCTGAGAACTCAGCAGGGAAGCTTAAAACCTCCTGTGGGGTGGTTTTAAGCAAAGCACTGCTTAGGGAGAGAGGCATATGTGAAGCTGGAGCTGTCTAGGCAGTGCATTTTGTTTAATTCCTTTTCTCAAAAGTCTTTTTTTTTCTTTAAATAGCCTAATGCACTGGGTAAAGGGCCTGCATTCATGCTAGGCAGGTGGTCTCCTAAGGCAGGTTCAAAACACATTACTCTGATGGGAAATAAACTACATGCTCAGAGCCCGTAGCTATTTTGGAAGGTGGTCTTTAGATATAGGTGGTCTCCCTAGCAATTTTTATTGTACACATTTAATGTATATATTTGGTCAGTGCTACATTTGTCTGTGTGCTCTATCTGTCCACAAACTTCTAATGGACAGTACCAGAATTAGCTTGCTTTTTTATAGATGGAAAACAACTATCTTTTGCTATGGCTAGTTCATAGGTGTTGTTAACTATAAAATGTGCTGGTTAAGCTTGTGGGTGGTGCTGGAGAAAGGGGCTTACTGGACAGATGACTGGTTTGGGAAAGTCAAGTTACCCAGCTGGAGCATGGGGTTGGGAACACAGATGGTCCATCCAGAGGGTTAGGGACAATCCTATATGAGAAAGCAGATATAGGGCCTGAAGTACAGGAAGATGAAAAAAGGTAAGTCAAAGCTCCATTGATCAGAGTATCATAGTGTGAACCCAATACCAAAGCAAAGTCTGGCTTAACCAGGGTCCAGGTCATGGTCTAGTCCTATATGTATGATTTTGTATAAAATGACCTTGTCCTTTAAGAAACTCAAAATAAGTGGCTACATCAGGCAGGGAGGAATATGGGAATGTAGGTTTGTTTTTGGAATGTTTCTGCCACATTTTCCATTCTGCTTCACCTGCACTTAAGCAAGACCACCTTTCTCTTTAGCTTTAAAGAACTCAGCTATCCATCTTCTTTAAATATCAACAGAGAAGCAGCTTTGGTTAGTAGGGGTGGACTGACCATCTGTGCCCTGAGGTCTTAATTGTGAATGATTGTGCCTGATATTTGAGGTAGAGTGAAGCCTAGGTGCTGGTGCATGGTCTCAGCTTCCTAAAATATTGGTCTTCCCTACCTGCCCCCTTGCCATGACTCTCACGGTCGGTCACCACGCTATGCTCCTGAGAACATCAAGCCCCATCATGCCTGGGAAAGGTGTTATCTACTGGAATTTGCAATGGGATGTCCCACCTGGATGAGTGAGTTACTTTGCGCTCCTGGGTGAGGGGTAACTACTCAGTCTCTGCTAGGATCCCCTTGTCCTGCTGCCGGAACTGTGGAAACATGCTATGCTCGGAAAGGAACACACGCCATTGAAAGAGGGGAGACAGTGGGGGTCCTGGTCTGGCATATCCTGGCCCCAGTGCATCTCCTCACACCTGACAGTGCTCCCTCTCCTAGCCACCATGACTGGTATCCACAACCAGGTTGAGTTCCTAAAGCTGCCAACCTCCCTCTCGTCAAGGCCAGATGGGCATGTTCTGTTTCCCATTGGTACAATCATTTGTCCGCCATCTTTGTTCCCTCTATTGGCCTGGAAGAGGTTATAACCCTTACTAAATTCACCCAGCAAGTCTTAATTGATAGCTGATGAAGCCTATCTTTACTGAACACTGAAATGTCTCTAATGAGAAAAGCTGTCCTCCAAAATAGAACAGCCTTGGATATTATTACTGCCTTTACTACTATCTCTGTGCCATTATCCAAACAGAATGTTGTATGTTCATACCTAATGAGTCTGCTATTGTATCATCTTTATTAAATCACATGAGGACACAAGTGAACACCCTGAGTGATCTGACCCCCATCCTAGGAGACTTAGTAAATCAATGGTTCCAACGTGGGGCTCTGGGTGGGAACAATGGTTACTTATATTGGGAATTATTGTCTTAATCTATATTTTCTTTTGCATATGCTTATATTGTTGCTATGGCATCTGTCTCCAATGCACCCAGATAGCTGCCAAGGGAGCCACCTCCATGCTAATAAAACCCCTTGCTCACTGCTTAGGACACATTACGCAAGAGGGGGCCGTGTAAGGTTGTAAGAGTCAGTCACGAGGGGTGGAGTGTTGCAGGAGGTCATGGAGAGGACAACTGCCAGTTAACCGGCAAACTAGACTCGGGCATCAGAGGCTCCTCACCACCTCCACCTGGACCGAATGTGTGACTGAACCCACTTAACGCCTCTGGATAAGCTTTTAAGATTCTGGCGGGCATGGGAGGAGAGCCACTCGTAGAGTCTCATAGGTAAGTTCCCTTGCTTATTAAACCTGTCCCCTACCAATCTGGGGGGCTCTGCCTCTTTCTTTGATCTCTCTTTGCCCTCTGTGAACAGGGCCCAGTTTCAGACTTTACCCAGAAGCTCCTGAGGTTGCAAACCAACACTCTAGGCAAAATGTCTTACCAACTCCATTTTGAGTTTTTATTTGAACCTTGAATGTGTTGATATTAGATTGTGCTGTCTTTCTGGATGCTGTTCTGTTTTCCTATTAAGCATGTATTATTGAATACTGAGATAAAATGTTGTGATAACTTTAATTTCATTTTTTCCAAGTACATAATAATTTAATTTTCTTTTAGTAAGTATTCTTTGATGATATGAAGGCATGCAATGAGAAGATGAAGACTGAGGTCCATACTAACTCTTTAAAAAAATGAACATAGAAAGAAAGAAAAGTTGGAGAAAATATGCATGTGGAATGAAGTGCCTTAAAGCTTTGTTACTTCATCTAGTTTATTTCGCACATCATGATTTTGTCTTGGCGCTTAAAGCATTTTTCAAACAAAGCTTTTTCTTTCCTCCCTATGTTCAATGCAGCCCTTTAATATACCATAAAATGAAAATAGGTTTACTTGGGAAATATAGACTATTTTTTATGAATACCAAGAATTATCAGCAAAGACTCCATCCGTACATTTTGAGCAAAGGAAAGAAAATTTCAAGTTTACCATTCATTTCATCTCTCAGAGACTAAAGTAATCAGTCCTCTTGGACTTTAGGATTTGTTCATGAAGCTATTATTTCAATTGAAATGAAGTTGAACAAAAATAATAGCCCTTCATTACAATTATATCAGTTGTAGCCATTATAGTAAACAGTTTTCATACATTTAATTTGTTTGTACCTCGGAAATTAAATCTTTTCAGCTCTTGAATTCATAACAAGTTTATTTTTATTCAAAATAGATTTTGAAAAGATTTCCCACCAGACATTCTTTTTCCTGACTTAGGAGTTATTTCTTGTGTTTTTCTCCATTCTCTGGCTCCTCTCCCCCACACTCGAAAAACTGAAGATTATTATCCTTTGTCCTTTGTCTATGGCTTACGAAGTCTCATACATGGCTGTCTAATGAGGAAATTGCCACAGGGATGTTGGTGGTAGTCACACCCCTTTGTCACTGTGAGCTTGTTCCACTTACTGACCAAGGATTTGGGCTATAACTGTTGCACATGTGTTCTTCTGATGGCCTCATTTGGGATAACGTTTAAGAAAAGCTTGCTATAGTAATGCCCAATTGCATGACCCATAATTAGTCTGAATAACATTTTCCATTTTAAACTCTGATTTTATGGGGTTTACTACTTGGCCCATAAAATCTTGTTCCAAGCTTAGATTTGGCATAGGTTTTAGCATAGGCAAATTTACCATAGCAATAAATCATGATCTCAATTCTAGAATCTATGGGATAAAGAGCAAACTCATGCTAACAGACAGGGAAAAGCCCCTGCAGGTTTGTGAGAGGGTGGCAGCATCCTTGCTATTGCTAGTTTTGTGCACAAACTGTGCAACATCAATGACAGGCCTAGGTTGGAGAGGTCCAAAGGTGGGATTCAGAAAGTGGAGACGTAGGTGATGCTCTCGTCCTCAGGGGAGTAAAGAAGTAGCTAAGGCTTCTCAGAGAAAGAATAAGAATGACGTGAATTTGGGGGAGTGTCTCTCTTATGGATTTGATAAATGAGGACAAGAGTGTCTCTGAAAAAAATCTTACATAGGACTGGTATATTTGGGGATAAAACATGCCTATTTGAGTACCAGCACTGGGTTTTTGTTTTCTTCCCAGAAGAACATTGGCCAACTTCCACTAAAATAAGCATTCCTATTTCAAATTATTTATTTGACAGAGTCGTCTATGGGAGGAAGTATCAATTTTTTTAGCATCAATTAGTGTACTGTAGTGGTTCTCAAAGTGTGGTCCCTACACAGCATCCGTGTCACCTGGAAACTCATTAGAAATGTACACTCTTGGGACCCTCGCCAGACCTACTGAATCAGAAACTCTGGGCTAAGTCCTAGAAATCTGTGTTTTCCTCAGTGATTTGGATGCTTGCTGAAGTTTGAGGACTACTGGTGTCCTGGTTAGGATAATGGGCTTTGTGATCCATCTAGCTTTCTCTCTTGGCTCTGTCTTCTCTTTTGCAAATTATTTCACCTCGCTGAATCTCAGCATCTTTGCTCAAAATTATTTATTTATAATGATGATGATGATGATGTCATAACAATGATAAAGATAATGATAATAACTCCCTCATAGAGTTTTTATGATTATGAAATGGGCTAATGTACATAGAGCTCTTAGCACATTGTCTAGTAGAGAATAAGTGCTTAATAAATAAATTATTATTATTATATTCATACAAATAGAGAAGAAAAGGAGAAGTGGAAGAGGCATCTGAATTATCAAGATATGATATAAGGACTTCTTATTCCTCTTCACCTACTTGGCACGTTTTGCGGGGATGTGGGTTTGGGAGCAGCTAGCCTGGTACCTTCTGTCCTATGGAGCTTAAGCAATTCTCCTCTCACTTTGGCTGTTGAAGGCTAGTGACTCTCTCCCTACATACCGTAAGCCCAGACAAAGGAAGAGAAGGCAGGATATGTCTGGACAGTATACTCCCCGCATAATAGAAGCGATTTAAGCAAAGAATAATAAACAAAGGCATTGTATTCCTAAAACCAGGAAGAATAATCTTCAGGTTTTATTTCCATGTTATATGACTGACTTCTCAGCTGTTTTTCAAATTATTTAAATAGAAGTTAATAAGCTAATAAAAAGTATATAAAGTGTCAATAGGGCATGTGGAATTTACTTGTTCATATGATTTGTGAGGATTTTTTAAATCATTAATTAGCTAATGTTTTGAAGATGCATGCTACTCTAGAAGTTACAAAAATTATTATTATGTCAAAGATTATGAATCTGCCGTTACCTATAGCAATTACAACCTGAAGCTCTGCTTGTATCGCACAGATTTATCTCATAATTTAGCACCATAGGAAACTTAGAACATGCCTTAAAAATGTAAATATAGCTTCAATAAAGAAAAATTATTCTAAAAAATACACTGTAATGGTAAATTCTTGAACAATTACCTGTGATAGTTGGCATGTCAAAGGTTTGTCATTATTACTCTGATTAAAAACAAGTGATTTTTCACTTTGAACTTCAGAATTTGTATTTATATTCTGAAGTCTACAAATATTAGTTGTTAGTATCAAAGATGACATCCAACGTTAGGCCCATTTCCTCTTTTCCTGGACAAGAAAATAGGCCAAGGACCTTGTTGCCTTTCTCTCTTTTTTAACACTCCAAGGAGGGCACACTGGACACCTGAACCAATTGAGGTCATAAAGTGACCATGATGTACAGATATGGCCCGATTGCCCTGGATCCTAAATTGTCACACTTAAGGGTACATATATATGCCAGTTGGGTGAATTGGTACATTTTTCCAAACGCACACACCTACTCAAATCTACAGAGGCTTCCATCGTTGGTGTTTGACGATGTTCATTTTCTCTAACTCAGGAGGCTTCTAAATGCTGTCTTTAGGTCCATGCTGACGGCGAGCTTCAGAGGCAGCCCATTTTGCAGAAAGGGCCTTGGGAATTTTGCTCAGTTTCCTTCCTTAGGTGGATCTAAGGTGCCAGACCTGGGTGTGACTTTATCTTTCTTGGCATCTTTATGATGAGGAGGATTGAGTACGTGTCAGTGCTTCCCTTCAATCTGGCTGCGGATCTAGCAGGGGATTAGAAACACCAGTCAAGCTACTGTTAGGACCAAATGTACAAAATGATGACTTTCCACTTCCCCTCATTTTGTTTTCCTTTTTGTTTCTCATTATGCAAATTCCAGAAAATTGATCATGCATTAAGACAGGATGAGCAGGGCTTTTTGGTCAGTCTTTAATTCTTCTGTGTTAGATGCCCAAGCACATAGCCTGGCACTGTATTTTAATGTCTTGAGAAGAAGGGGCTTGAATAGATTCCAGAATATCTCTGATTTAGTAAGGGAAACATGTCAGGCCAAGAATGTTTCAGAATACCAGGCCGAGGACAGAATACTGCAATCAGTCACTCCAGGAAAGAGGGGGAGTAGCCTTCTCATAAGAGTTTAAAGACTGAAACTCTTTAAACAAGTAAAGCAGAGAACTTTCCTTCTGATGTTCTCATTCTTTACTTTTCACTAACCCATAAGAAAAATCTAGCTTTAAGTAAACTTAATTCCTCATTGAATTTTTCCCCTGAAAACCCATTGCCAGATCATTTTGGGGTGGATTGAGTCAATAATGCTCTGCTTCTTTTCGCTCTTCTCCCATTTAAAAACATTCCCCTTCAAGCCCAACTATTTGACCCCCATCTACAGCTATCAGTTATCAACAATGTAATAGGAGCTGGGCACGGTGCTAGAAGCACTTATCACGCATTATCCTATTTTAGTCTCACAGTAATTGTGAGCACATATGCTACTATTATCCCTATTTTATAGAAAAGGAAATTGAGGTCTAGAGATTAAATAAATTGCCCAAGGTCCCTTGGCTAGTAAGTGGTAGAGCAGTGATCAACTCCTAGAGCGCCTTTCAGTCAAGATGCTAAGACCTACGTGGTCCCTAATTAGGAGGAAATTAAAAAACCTAGTTTGATGGCACAGGTGACAGTTCCAACTCAACTTGACTGTCCTGGCCTTGCTTCAATTTCACATTTCTGCCTTGTTTGTGCAATCGTGCTTTGTTCCTCAATTTTGTGTCATATTTCCTATAAATGTGTTTCTATCTTATTCTCTATACCAGGGGTTCTCAACAGTGACATTATTTTGGGCCAGATAATTCTGTGTTGTGGGACGCTGCTCTGTCCACTGAAGGGTGTTTAGCAGCATCCTGGGCTCTACCTGCTGGGTGCCAGTAGTA
This sequence comes from Equus quagga, assembly GCF_021613505.1. Lineage (NCBI taxonomy): Eukaryota > Metazoa > Chordata > Mammalia > Perissodactyla > Equidae > Equus > Equus quagga. The sequence continues at coordinate 24,267,606 of NC_060267.1, read as the reverse complement.
CCTTCCCGAGATATGATAACAAAAGTGTCCCCAGACATTGCTAAGTGTCCCCAGTGGGGGAAATCGCCCTTGGTTGGAAACCTCTGCCTTCTAGCCACATCCCTGGCTGGGTGGCCTGCTGATTACTTTGTCCTGCCCAGACTGTGACTGTTGTTGGGTCAGTCTTCACTAAATACTAGCCCTGAATGTCAATCCCGTGCCTGGACCCTCTTAGTACCACAACTCCCTGAGGTCAGCTGTTCGCTGGAATCTCTGCCTGTTTTCTGGGTCTAGACTCTGTCCTTTGGATATATACCTGCTGTCCACCTTCCAGCAGCCACCTAACTTGATGACAAATTCTTAATAGATACTATGTTCTCTGATTCTGTACAAAGCTCCCTGAATGGACTTCCTCTGACGGCCCCAGCAGCTCCATCACATCTTGTCTGTCATCTCTCCCAGTTTCTTCTATTGTATTAGTGACTGAGCCCGGAGTCTCTGCTCTGATATAAGCTTTGTCTCTTTGAGGGCTGCTGTTCTAGTTAGTTTCAATTAACTCTCCACTTTGATCCTTGAATGTATTTAAACTTGCATCTTTCATACAGTCGAGATTTCCTGTTCCTTGGGAAATAGGTAGGTTCTCGAGTCAGTGGGCTAGGCAAACACTTATATAATCAAATTTTCTCTTGAAAATTTCCTATGAAATAGCTAGCTGATGATTGAAATTTTCTTCTTTCAGTAAGTCCAGCCTGGTCATAATTTTCTCCAGCAGTGGGACACAGTCTTGGAATTTAATTTGCAAAGAATGGATTTTTAAATACTAAAATTATATTCATCATGGCAAGATACTTATACTATGAGAGCATTTGGGAACCAAGACCGAATAACCAAGAGTATTTTCACCACTTGCCCCTCACACTCACTCTGCAGAGGACACTGGCTCCTAAGTGGAGCGGGGGACAGAATCACATGGCATTGTTCATGTGGTTTCTCTCTCCCTTCTTTTGTTTTTGTTGTTGTTGTTGAATATGAATATTATATGTTAAGGTGCCATTCTATTATAGTTAAATATTTGCTGGGAGCAGTGGAATAGAAGGAAATGATAAAGGATTTGCTAATGCACACCAACATTCGTCAAACAGTGGTTTTCAAACCCTCTTGCAAGGAACCCTAGGGGTACTTCAGAGAAATTTCAGGGCTGTTGTGGGGAGCACAGTGCTTAGTTCAATAATAGAAGCTCTGCTTTCTTTTCTGCTTTTTGAATTTTTGTGTATGATTTAATTCGAAGAATAAGTTCAAGAGCTAAAAAAAAATTAAATTATGCAAAGTGCTGGGACTCAGAGCCACATTGTTCATGCTTATATTCTTAATAATTTGTTTTTGATTAATGGTTTGATTCATGTGCACACATACACACATATAATAGTTTCTAAGTATTTTAAAAAGAAAATATAATCATACTTTATACTCTAAATCTATAACTTTCTTTATGTAACAATTTATCATGGTCATCTTTGCATATTAGAACATGTAAACTTCTCTCTCTTAAAAATGATTTTGTGACATTCAGTATATGAAGGTACCATAATAGGCTTCACCATCTGTCAGATAATTAAGTAGTCTCACAAAATTTATTATTTCAAATAATACAGCAAAAGTTTTCCCTATATTCAGTATTTCTTCAGGATATATTCTGAGAAATAGAACTTAAGGCTCTAAGGTACACACATTTAAAGTTTTCATACAAACTGCCAAGTTACCATTCATAAAGAGGGATCTCATTTAAATTTTACCAATAGTATGAGTCTTTCCTACACCAATACCCTCACCAACATTTATTATTAATAATCAATTTATGTTCTGCTAATCAAGTGAGTGAAAAATATTTTATTTTCATTTAATTTCCCTGATCGTTAGTGAAGTTTATCATCTTGTCAAATATTTACTAGCCATTTATATTCTCTGAATTGCTTTTTCACATACTTAGTTCATTTTTTTCTGCTTGGTTGCTTAACTTTTCACACTGATTTTAAGAAGCCGTTTTCTGAATACTGTTTCCCCAGTTGCTTGTGTTGTAGATCTCGTGTTACAGTCTGAAGTTCACCTTCTAACTTTGATTACGGTTTCTTTAACTGTGCAGAAGTAAATATTTATGTACTCAAGTTTCTCATTCTTTTCCTGTCTGACTAGGGTGATGTGTTTTGCTTAGGAAGGTTTTTCTTGTTATAATATCTTGAAAATACCCTTAAAAACAGCATTTAAATAAAAAATTTTGTTTAGACATTGCTTTTGCATGTGGTAAGAATCTGACTCTATTTTCCCCAAATATACAGACTATTTTTAAGACCGTCTTTTGAATAATTCATCATTTCCTTATTCTGTTCACATGCCACATTTCTCCTCTATTAAATTTCTATATATAATTGTCTACTTCTGAACTCTGTATCTTGCTTATTCATCTATTTATTATTGTACCAATAGAAAAGTATTTCAATTAATTTAAAGTATGTTAAATTTCCTACTCACTGTTCTTTTTTGTAAAATTTTTAAATTTTTTATTTTTCCTTCTTCTCTCCAAAGCCCCTCAGTACATAGTTGTATATTTTTCAGTTGTGGGTCCTTCTAGTTGTGGCAGGTGGGACGCTACCTCAACATGGCTTGGTGAATAGTGTCAGGTCTGCACCCAGGATCCGAATTGGTGAAACCTTGGGACCCTGAAGCAGAGCATGTGAACTTAACCACTTGGCCACGGGGCTGGCCCCTCACTGTTCTTTTTAAAATTATTTGTCAGCTCTTTTCTAAATTTTTTCTTCCAGATGAATGTTAGAGTATGTCATATATGAAAAATATTCAGTTGGATACAGGTCAAAATTATATTTAAATTATAGATTACTGTGAGGGAATTGATAGTTTTTAAATATTGAGTTTTCTTACACAGAGGTATGCCATCTCTCTCCATTTATTCTGGTCCTTCTCTTAGTAAAGTTTTCTTCAAATAGGTATTGAACATTTTTGTTAGTTTTATAATTTTTGTTGCTATTGTGAATTGGATCTCTAAAAACATATTTTCTAATTGTTTATTCCAATGGATGCTATTGATTTTTGTATATTTATTTTGTATTCAGTCACATGCCTTAATAGCTATTCACATTTTTCAGATGATGCTTTTGGAGCCATTTGATTCTTAGAGAACACATTTAGGTCTGATGTGGGATGAGTTACAAAATGGTTATCAATACCCACTTGGTCGCTAACTCTTTAACAATAGATGGTGCAGCCATGCATCACACCGATGGCAGCAGCCCCACCTCAGGCATTTTTTCAGGCCTCCCTGCTGTTTGCCTGCACTAGTTCCACCTCATGCTTCCCTGTCTCATCCCTATCCTGGCTTCTGTTCTCAACTTTGTTTAGGTAGCCCATTAGGATCCTATACCCCAATTGCACCTCTGTCTACACCCTTGGCTTCAGTGTACCTCCACATCTAAGTATGAGATGATCCCTCTACCAGCCTCAGCTCCTCAGAACCCTGTCCTCCTCTCCCACAACTGGGCTAGCCAATTGAAAGTGTAGCAGTGAAACTAAACAGCCCTATCTCATGCTATTTTGTTTTTCCGAATTCATCCACAGAATGGTTTAACAATAATAGTAACTTAATTCTAATTGAGCACCTGCTAGGTGCTAAGCATTTTACTAGGTTCTAGGGAAAGAGTTGCGAATATTGCGGACATGCTATCTATTCTCAGGGAGTTGTATTCTATGAAGAGTCCAACATGAAAGGGAAGTCTTCCATACTTTTCCAGGGGTCCTTGTTAGTGCTGGGATTCTCCAGGTCTTCAGGCCCTTCTACCATCTCCCAGGCAGCATTTGCCTTCATTTCTGCTCTCAGCGTTTGGGGCAGTGAGGAGTTAAAACCAAATGGGAGCAAACTGTGTTTATTAAAAAGAAACAAGAAACCCTACTGAAAGTTTGCAATTCTGTACAACTTTGTTATAGTATTTATGCACATGATCTATTTTTATGTATAGTTATTATTTCCCCTACTTGTTTGTAAATTCCTTTAGGAGCAAGAACTTAGCTCAGACACTTTCATTCTTTAGAGCAGAGCCAGGACTCTTGCACAGAATTGATGCTCAGCATTTTTTGTCTCTGGATGGAGTAACTTGATAATATCCCTCAAACTCTTATTTCATCTCATTTAATTGGTTTCCTAAGGCACTTCAAGTGACAACACACTGCACCTTCCTTGAGGACTGGGGAAAAAAAAAAGCAAAGGAAAAAATGGTCATGCGAAGTGAAGATGGCAGCAATTGTGGTCTTGGGTGGCATATTTTGTTGTGTTAAATGAGAGAACTCACTCTCATCTGTGGTTTGCTAATTATTGTTTTTTTTTTCTTGCAGAACAAAGAAGTAAGAAAAAAATTTCATTTAAAGAAAAGCCAAAAAATTATTATAGATCTTTTCTTTTGACATTCCTAAACAAGAACAGGCCGAGATGGTGTCATTTTCCATTCTTGCCCCAACTGGTATTGTTTGATTTTTCTTTTCAAATTGCCGTGAATTTTTGCCCAATTTTGTTTATGTGTTGGGTGAACACCACCTCTACATGGAACAAGTAAGGTTTCTTAACTGTCTACTTATATGCAAAATATTATTTTGTCTTCTGAGTTTGATTAACAGCTAACTTTATGTATGATACTAGTTCTCCTTTGAGTTTTTCTTTTTGTAAGAGTGGACTAACATCTCAGGCCCCCAGAGACAAAGAATCCAAGGAGATCGTATTTGGAATTTTCCCCTTATTATCGCCATATGGCAAACTCACAACCCAAAAGAAAACTGGATGTTGTATTATATGATTCGGAGATTTGTACTTTTGTTTTATATTGTGTATGCTTTATTTCTAGGTTTTCTGCTATTCATCTGGCTTCAGAGCCTCTTTTGGTACTGCAGAAAGTCATAGAATAAGTTTCATAAGGGGCTTATGAAAAACTCCAAAATCACATTTTTAAGCTTCAAAAATTGCGTCAGGGATTTAGAAAAATGTGAGGGGAGATTTGCTATTTCATTTGCCATATTCAAACCAGAAAAACACGGATGTTCTAATAGTTTAGTGTTGGACTGAAAGTTTCTCAGAGCAGATTTCAAATTGGGGTACAAATAAAATTAACAAGTGTCATTTACAATTTTAATTTGCATTGGTCACACATCAGAGAGCAAAGAGCAACTAGTGGGCAGTACTTACTGAACCTGGGTTGCTTTGATGGGCTGACCATTTTAGCTCGCTTTCCGAGGATGCCAATTCTTTTAAGATCAGAACAAAAGCCTAGTAAATTAGACATTCTTTATAGTAAATAATTACATCTAGTGTATGGCAAAAATTGAGAAGATGATGGTCTAAAGCCACCTAAATATATCTCAGGGGACCCTTCATTTTGAGAATTAACAAAGCTGGAATTTCAAGACAATGTCTAATTGAGTATCTGGATGTCTTAAGTGTAACTGATTTTAAAACTGAGTTTATAAATTCCTGCTCACTTATTTAAGTCTCTTGGCAAATGTGTTTGTGAGAAGGAAAGAGGAGGAGATGCAAGGATTTTGATTTTAAGCATTTTTGTAGAGTGTAGTCACCAAATAAAGAAGAGGAGCTTCAGCCAGAGAAAGAGTATGGTGAGAGAGATGGACTGTGAATCTAATACATATGATTTTAAACAGATGATCTTGCCCTTCTTTAGTTTCTGAAGAGATAGCTAACTTATTCTGGAATTCATACATATTATTTTATAATTGCAAAATAGGCTTTTCTTTTTGTCTCCTGAGATAAATGAAATGGTTATGTGCCCAAGGGTCAAACATGACCTTAAAAGAGTCAGTCAAGTGGTTGCTTAGGCAGTGGTGTGTTTTTTTGTTTTTGTTTTTTGCTGAGGAAGATTCTCCCTGAGCTAACATCTGTGCCAATCTTCCTCTATTTTGTATGTGGGTCACTGCCACAGCATGGCTGACAAGTGGTGTAGGTCTGCACCCGAGATCTGAACCTGTGATCCTGGGCCACCAAAGTGGAGCGTGCCGAACTCAGTCATTATGCCATTGGGCTGGCCCTTGGCACTGGTGTGCTTTTACTAGAACAGTTAAACCATGCTATCTGCCCTTCCCCACCTCCAGAGATTTGATGGACTTGCATTTTTGAGTTTTTTTTTTTTTAAATGTGATGTGAAAAGAAGCATTCTTAAATCCTTTCAGGCATTGAGATCTAGTTTCTGAAGTGAGATTATGTTAATAACAATGACTAATCTGTCTTGATACCACCTGTTAGGTAGTCTGCTAAACACTGTATAGACTTTTTTTAATTTAATCTACACAGCTACCCTGTGGGGTAGATATAATTTTTTCTGACACTATATACGTGAAAAATTTTAGGCACAGAAAGGTTAAGTAACTTGCCTAAAGCCATGCAGCTAGTAAAGGGCAGAGTTGGGATTTGAACCTAGGCATGATGACTGCAGTGTCATGGTCTTAACTACGGCCTCATGGTGCCTTCTTTCCTGACCAGAAAGCAGTCATTAGAGAGACTGGACCAAAAGCAAAGTCAAAGCACTTGTATTCTCTGGTGTGATGGACACTTGGTTGTTTACCCAACAGTCATTTCGACTTCCCTCCAATTTCGTTCAAGGGTTGGGCAGCCAAGAACTTCAAGCATTGCCCCAGCCTCAGGAAGTTAAATAGTGATTAGTCTAAGCCAAGACTTATACTCCATTATTTTGCTGTTAGTTGGTTTAGGAATGGTCTTGTGACGAAATTCTTGTCAATAAGACATTAAAAATAATGCTACATGATGGCGTCTGAAAAAGTGTACTTTGCTCTGAAAAAAGGATAAGAAAGAGATGCACTCTGTCCTCCCTTAAGATTGATAGGTGGGATGTGAAGCTTGGAGCAGCTGCAGCCAGCTTGCAACCATGAAGACGTAAGATTGAGGAAGACAGACAGCATGTTGAGAATGGCAGAAAGAACTTGAGTCCTCGCGGATGTTGCTAGGCTGCTGCATTGATTAATTCTGGAAACTCCCTACCTCTAAACTTCTCACTTTCGAGAAAATAAGTGTGCCCAACTGATGAAGCCATTTTGAGCTGAGTTTTCTTTTTTGGTAGCCCAAAACATTCTAATTGATACATCTGGGTTCCAGACCATGTCCCACTCCTATATCTTTCATATCTTATTCCCTTATAGGTGATATCACGTTGTGTTTTTCTTTATAGTTTGTGTTAGGTTAGAAACTAGCTATAAGATTTTCTAAACAGATGTTTGAGACTTTCCCAAACAGAGGTATTTTGAACAAAAGTGGATAGTTTTGACTTTAAGAACTAAATATTTACAGCCTCTCCAAGGCTCTAAAGCTGTCCAGGAAGAAAATTGTGAGTGAATGTTCTATCACACACAGAGTAGGATAAACAATACACATGAGAGCCCTCAGGGGACTGTCAAACTACATGAAATTTTACACATCTTTAAGCAAATCTACAGAGTCCGGTGCAAAGTGAGCAATAAGAGCCACGAGTGGGTTTGGGACCCTCCCTGAGTTTTCCCTTCTCTGGGGAACATCCATCAGTGATTGATGATGCTCATCCATACATATGCTCTTGCTATTATCATGAGACAGTCTAAAGAATTCAAATACGTAGACCAGTTTCTCAGTTGAAGTTTAGCATATTCTTGACTTTATTTATCTATAACTCTGTGTGTGAAGAGACCACATCTCAGTGGAAAGTGTTCATGAAAGCAAAGGGTAGGTTTTAACTTTATTTACTTATTTTTTTATTTTTGAAGCATATGGGATGCCTCTCAGGAAAGTTAGAGACATGTTGCAAGACCTCCTCAGCTGCGGCCTGTTGTCACCAGCTGTGACATGTCTTCCACGTCAGTCGTATGCACGTCACATTTCACAAAATGGAACTCAGTGCTTTCTTTTGGAATATAACCCCTTGAGGACAAGAAGCAGTTTTTATAACCAGTTCAGTTGGTTTTGTTAGAGTGGGGCATCTCAGACTCAATATTCATATATAGGCTTGGTTTTATCTCTAGGACTGGCTCAGATAACCTGGGAAATCATGAATGTTTATTTTTTCCCCCTGGATCCATGGAGCCAAATACAGCGTGTCTGGAAGCCCTTCCTATGGGTCTTGGAGGTGTTCTAACTCCTTCTGGTAAAATGTCTGACCATTTAGTAAATGTCTCCTCTAGTTTGTTCTGCCTCAGTTAGTAATCAAGGATGGTGAATTTATCTGTTTGTTTATGAGTGTGTCTCCCTCAGTTGATGGTGAATTCCTCGAGGAAAAAGGTACTTGTATTTTTGAATTTCCAGCATGTAGCACAGTGTCTGGCACGTAGCAGCAGCTGATCAATAAACTCCATAACATTTTTTTCCCTTTAATTTCATTAGGTCACTAAGAAAGACTTAAAGACGAATACAGCACTATGTCCTACACTGATCTTTTGCCAAAGTATAGAATGGGCTATGCAGACTCCAGCCCAGTTGGTGTTCTGTATGCAGCCAAAGATTTCAAGGGGAGGGATGGTCTCCTGGAACTGATTTGTCCTGGACAACAAAGGCAGAATGCCAGATGCATGTTTGTAGGAAATCCACGGTGCTCTTGTTACAGCTCTAGAAGCCAAAGCAAAACATCCCTTCCTTCCCTTTAAGCACTGAATTTGGGAATTGGCAGACACATAATACATGTCAATGGTTACTAAAGAATGAAAAACTAGAAAAATATTAAATCTAGGGTTACAATGATCTGATTAACCACAAATGGTACAAAAATTGAAAATCTAATAAGAAAGCTGGCAGGGCAAGTAGGATTGAGACTTTCATAAAACTGATCAACATATTGAAACAGAAACATATTAAGTGTGGTACTTGTGCCTTGACAGGATTAAAATCCCCCCACCCTTAAATGTATCTAATGTAATCCCAGAGATGAGGAAATTCCCAAATGTCATCTGCCTCATTATGCTTCTCTTGGTGATCAAAATTCAGGATGCTGTTGCAAAGGGTAAAGAAAGCAGCATGGGTAATTACAAACAGAATGTCTTTGTTGGAATGTACTATTTTATGCTCATAAGGTATCTTCCTTCTCAAAGTGTTCTGGGAGGCATAGAAAAATATTAAAACACATTACCTTGTGAAGGAACCCAACACAGAATAGAATGAAGCAATGGGAAGAAAGTTGGCTCAGAAGATGAAACTTGACTCCTGTTCTTTGAAAGGGGCCAAGGGACATTTAGTGTTTAAACAAGCCAAAAGGAGCATTTGCTTTAACATCTAAATTATTTTCCAGATCAGAATGACTTTGTAAGCACTTAGCTTTGGCATGATGTCCATTAATACATGCTCAGGGTTTCTTAAGCAAATGGGATTCTGTCAGCAAAAATGAAGATCTCTCAGTTTTGTTTTGTCCCTACCCTGCGGTTGTAGCAAAGCACTCATTTCTCTATATTACACTTCAGTGAACAGTGACTGGGGGACAGCACAATGTTCAAAGATAAGACTGTGCTTATAAGGTGCGTTAATGGGTATTTCCTCAATATCTTCTCCCTTTTCCTTCCTACTCTTCCTTGTAAAGCAGCAGCCTCCAGAAGTGGTGGTATTTCCAGTTTGGGAATGTGGGCCTGGAAGAGGGGAGGTGTAAATAAAGCCCAGGGAATATGTGTCTGTGAAATGGTGATAGGGCTGTTCGTTTCTAACAGAGAGTTCATGTGAGGGGTTGATAGGATTGAAGGCTTCAAAGGAAATCCTGATGGATACCATTGATCCTTGACTTCGTGTCTGATGCCATTCTGAGTGCTTGGCTTATATCATTTTATTCAATCCTTATAAGCCTATTAGCTAGGTACCTATCAGCATTTTAGAGACTCAGAGAGGGTAAGTAATAGGTTAAGTAAAGGTCACAGTATTAGCAAGGGGTGGACCCTGGATCTGAGTACAAGCCATCCCACCTGGAACCGGACTCATCTCCCATGATGTGGCTGCCTCTACTGGTGGGATAAGACCAGACCATGGAGGGCCTTGAACATTAGATAATTATTTATTTACCCTTTATTCTGTATGTAGGTCAATGCTTTCAAAAGATTTTAAAGCTTGTGGAATGTTCCTTCAAATGACATTTTACTAATATCTTAAAGAGATGAAAGTGAAAATGCCAATATACTAAACAGGAACACTCAGTATATTAACAGATCAAAGTGAACGTGCTGTGGTTGATATGGGCAAGGACGTGGACTCCCCCTACTCGGCTCCTCTCTTTGCTGTGGCCCAGGAGACTCATCTGTGGCACTCCCAGGGCCCAGGTTGACAATAATGGCTGTGTGCAAGGGGCGTACTGGAGTTTTTGAATAGAGTAGTGTATCCCTGAATGGGGTATTCTAGAAAGGTTTCTTTAGTACTGACGTACAAGATGATGGGAAGAGACAAAGCGTAGGCAAATGACAACCTGTCATCTCGCTACTGCAGGAGCCCAAGCTTGATTTGCTGAAGGCCTCTAGCCAGTAGAAACAGAAAGAGGTGGATGTGAAGAAAGAATTAAGCGAAGGATAAATGGTTGACCGTGAAGTGTTGTGAAAGGGCAGAATGTAAGTATTTCAGAGAAGAATATTTTTTTCATTAAAAAAACAAGGTGTCAATAGTCAAAGCGTTGGTTTGCTGAATTCTTTTTAGTTTATTCCTTCATTGAATTCATTACCTTTTAGAGCAAATTTTTTTCAGGACAAAATATTTTTTAGTTTAAAAAAATTTTTGTTTTCCTTCCATATTTCATTTTAAAAGGCAGATTTAAGATGCAGGATATATAGAACATGTTGTAATCCATAAGCACTCAAGCATTAACTGAAAAGCACACAATTAATTTAAATCTTAGAATGGTCTGTCACTACTCCTTGATCTGAAACAAGCGAGAGATTGATAGTGTCGCACCGAACCCACAGAGGGAAACCCAAATATGTGGCGTGAGAGGTGGGGTTGTGGTTCCACAGACTTGACTGCAAGGAATGTACTCCTGGTTTTAAGAATCAATAGAACATTTATGTTGATTATATCAAGCTCTTAAATCTCTTTCACCTCTGGATGTCAACCAAATAGATTACGGAATTTTTGAAAAATTTTCAGTCCGAAGTTAGATGGCTATGTGGCTATGTAGATGGATGAACTTTCCCAGGAATGACTGCAATTTAGATCCGGAATCATAAATCATTTTTAATTGACTAAAACTGGTCCCTGAAGAACAGTAATCAAAATACGGTGCTGGCTAATGAATCCACTGCGAAAGACAATTGTAGCACTTCCGATGGAGGCCATTGTTTTTAAACTGCGACTAAATTGTTTCAGTAAATTCCATTTGGACTTATGAATAAACATTCATTCTCCTTTGGGCTTTTAACCTGTCTCTGCCTTAGAAAACTCACCTCAGCTCCATTAATTCACGATGTTTTTTTTCCAGTGGTATGATTTATACGCTAATGATTTTCTAATTTCTATGTTTACAAAAGCCTATCTCAGGGGACATCATGTTCTTGGGTGGTTTAAGCAGTCTGTTGGGTAAAATATATGAGAATGACTAACAGTAGGAGATGTTAACGTAAAGAGAAAGTGTGAGTTAATGAGCTGCATTTGAAACAAGTTAGAACATTGACACTGTTGAGGAGGGGGACTCCCAACGCACTCCTGGCTTCAAGACTATTCTAGAAACTATAGTGAAGCTTTTCTTTAAACCACAAGAGTGTGAAATCTTTCTAAAGTGTCTCAGAAAGCAAAAAGGGGGATACTAATGAACACGAACTATAATACAATTCCAATTTTACAGCACACTTAACGTTGCTGATAGCATCTTAGAGCAAAATTAAATAAAATCGGAAGGAGATTCTGGTAGGGAAATAGTCCTCCTGGCTGAGAATGGATGCTCATTTAAGTATTATTTACCCTAGGTTGACAATGCGCAAGCCAGCACCACGGAGTTTGTATAGGGGATTGCAAGAAGATACTCAAATTGGTTGGAGTATTTTATGATTTTCTCTATAGTATGAAGAAACATCTACTTTGGGATAAGAGAAGAAAAGGGACAATTATGTTTGCACACTCAAATTTCTCTCAATAGAGGACTAAAAAAAGGCAATACTACCCCTGCAAAAATATAACAGTTTTCAAATAACAAGTTGCTTAAATTAACTTAGAGAGCAGTCTTACAGAAGAACGCGTTGACTTTTAAAAGCAAATTTCCTTGAGTACTTTACTGACTTTTTCTCTTCTCTATGGTGTCACAAGATAGAAAAAGCGACATATGCTTTCTTCCAACAGTCTCTACATTGTAATTTAAAAATGCTGATTAAAGGATGAAGGGTAACATCATTAAGTTTTGGAAGGAAAAATCAGGAAATCTAACCATGTAACTTCAAATTAATTACTTATGAAGGTTCTTCTCAACTGTGCTGATTTCACCTGGAAACTGACAGCTTGGTCTTCCTCCTGTTGGCTGCTGTCATTCCTTTCAGCTCTCAGGGCTCCTTTCTGCTGGTTCCGCAGGAATTCCACTGAATTGAGTCTGACTCCTCATTGCCTCCTCCCTTCTCCAGCCAGCCTCACCAGGCGGCAGTTGACTTGGCCATGTCTACCTGGGAGAAGAATTACAAAACTGCCTGACTTTTTGCTGTCTTTCCTCATCCCACTTCCTTAATATTTAAATACCTCGTTTGGATCCTAGAGCTTCTGATGTACGGATCAAAACATTGCAGTTAAGGACAACAGAGATATCAAATGGACTTATGTCAATGAAGGAGTTAAAAGAGAGATTTTTCCAGGCATCTGGCCTCAAATTAGCACTCTGGAATGTGGGGAATGTTTTAAACAGAAAAAAGCTGAGTTGTATATTATAATGCATGGTAACTTTTTAAATGTTAGGGTTTCACATCACAGAACATACACACTGGAAATTAAATGAACCATTGTTTTGAAATTTCTGCTGTTCAGATACTTACCTAAGCACTAGTTACAGCTGATTTAAAGACAGGGGCGGGGACCTCAAAAGACTTGTGTGTGATTTGAGGTTCTGCTTTCGTTACTTTTTATAAAAGCTTGGGCGAGCCAAATTCCCAAATGTTGGTCTGAAGTTTTAGAGCTTATTTTACCATTACCTTTGGATCAGGCGGGTATTTAATTTCTTGGAAGGTAGGAGAAAATGAAATACTAGAGGAAATAGAGTTACAAATTGATTTTCAATCTGCTCTTTGTTGAGAAATTTTTTTTTTTTTTTTTTTGGTACATCAGGTAGTTTTCAAAGTATGAGATTTCCACCATGGAAAATTAGACTGTAAGCTCTTTGAGAATGCAAAATAAATCTTAGGTCTTTCTTGTAAACCTCGCCTAATTGTTTGGTTTGTTTGAGGAGGTAGGTGGAGAGCTTTGAAGAGCGGCAGAGAGGGTCTTGTGATAGTGCAGCTGGCCAGTCAGTGGGCAGGCTGCTAGTGCCCCAGAGGCACCCCAAGACATGTCTTGTTCCAAAATGCCTCCCCACACTTTGCCATTTCTCTCATCCAGCCACTTCCTTCCCCACTCCAGCAATTGCTCTTTTATGAAGGTGAAGGTCCCCCCACTGGAGTTACTTCCTTAGTTCTTTCCAGAAGGCCATCTGCAGCCAAGTCCTGGCCAAAGGGGACCAGCGGGGATCCAATTTTTCATTCCTCCCTTCTTCCCCTTTCTTCCTTCCCGCTCTTCTCTTCCTTTTTCTATTCTGCCTCCTTCAGAAAGGATTTATGATAGTGATTCTTTCATTCATTCATTGACCTGGAATCTTTTGATAAGATTAGGTGAATTAGGGAGGGAAAGGAAAAATCCAGGGTAATGACTCTTGCTTTTTTCCTCCCTCCAACACATGAATAGATACCTTCCTTCATGTGGTCAGCTCTGCTAGGTTTTCTTAACATCTTCCAAAAGATCCAGAGTTATCATGGGTTTCCCTACGAAAGATGCCAGCAAACCAGGGAACAATGTGGAGGCAACTGGCTTCTTTCCGCAACTCCCATTTTCTGGGGAAGGAAGGTTTGATAATAAAGAAGCAAGCATCAAGAATAGAATTATAGGCAGCATCATTGAGTGGGAAACTTCATCCCCTTCGAAATAAAATGTGTGTTGCATGAATGGCTAAAAAATCTTTGCCTAGTGTTTCCCTTGCATTGGTGCAGTAGCCTCAGTCACCCCAGGATGGTGCAGCAGACAAAAGGAAGGTGGTTTGGGAGAGCTAAGAAGCCACTGCTGGAGCCAAAAGAGATGCAGGATTAGGTGATGTGAAACTAAAAAGAGAATTTAACAAAATATAAATGAATATGTCTTATTGCAATGGAGTCCTTCAGGCATCTGCCTATATCCTCAGGCAGAAACTCTAAAAATAAACGAGAATATCTCTTAGGCCATTTTGAAAACTCATCTAAAATAGCCATGTTTATTTAATCACACTTTCATTTTAGGAAGATAATAGAACCTGCCAGAACAGTTGAGAAGAGAACATAAATAGTGAGATCAAATTTATTGTCTTATACAAGATTGATATCTTTCTAATCTATCTATCTAATCTATCTTATCTTGTCTATCTTTATCTATCTATCTATCTATCATCACCATCATCATCTATTGATTTAATTTCTACTGTAAAGTTAGAATACTTGAAGATTTCAAAGTTGTCCTGTGACCTCATATAACTGGTGTGATGTTTCTCCAGAATGGACTATATTATGCTATATTCTATGTTTTGGGTTTTCAGGCACCCTAGAACGTTTTCCCCTCCTCCCTTAAAATGCCAGCAGTCCCTCTGACCACTGTTCTAATGCATAAACTCCATTATTCTTGCTGCAGTATGAATAAATTTAAGAACCTTCCAGAGAGCAAGATTGAAAATGAGAAGGGGAGAAAGTTGCCTGCAGAAGATGCTAGGTTTCAACGGGGAAAGGAGTAAGTAAAATGAAAAACCAGGTCTTGTAATATTCTGCTTTACAATTTTGTCAATGCCTATCATCACAGTTATCCTACGGGAAGATACAGAAATAAGTTAATGATAAATAATCTTATGTGCTTCGTTGTATCTAATGATGTGTGAGGAAGTACACGCAGTGAAACATGGATTACCATAAATTGATGTGGTTTTTGGAGATATCTTAGCTAAAAGGAACCTTGGTTTTAAGATGGGAAGGTGCCTGTATTAGAGAGGAATGTTCTGTCTTTTGTTTACATCACCATTAGAGAGACTGAGGTGGGATGTGCAGGGTGTGCAGGGAGGAAGGACCAATCTTAAAAATGTTATGGGCACAGGGCCTGCGCCAGTAGTCTGGTGATTAGGTTTGGTGCACTCCACTTCAGTGGCCCAGGTTCAGTTCCCAGGTATGGACCTATGCCACTCCTCCACAGCCACACTGTGGTGGTGGCTCACATACAAAACAGAGGAAGATTGACAACAGATGTTAGCTCAGGGCAAATCTTCCTCAGGAAAAAAAAAAAATCTTATGGGTACAAAGAGCAAAAGCTTCCCTTGTTCAGTCCTGGTTCTAGAAGAAAGGTCAGGGTAACCATGATACATAATAACAATAATAATAGGTTCCTGAATCATTTAACAGTATTGTCTTATTCTTTTGTTCTTGATATTAGTTTTCCTTCTCTGTTAGACATTTAACTGTTCATAGGCTTAGGCTTTATGTTTTAAATACTAAGCTAGATCTTTGAGCAGATCCATCCTTAGAATGAATTTGTAGAAGTGGAATTGCTAGGGATTTTGATGCTGATTTACAATCTGCAATCCAGCAGAATTGAACTTACTTGTAAGATCACCAATAGTGTTTTTTTCCCTCGAATACTTGCTGATAGGAAGTATTCTAATTCTTTTCAATATATGTCAATGTGAGAATTGAAAGATAAGAGGCCTAAATTAATTTCTTGGTTTTTTGAATCAAATACTTTATTTTCATTTATCCTTACTTACTAATAAAGCACTTAAGGCTACAAATTTTCCTCTGAGTGCAGCTTTTGCTACACCTTTTGATAGGTAGTTTCCATTGTTGTTATTCTCTACATAGCTTATACTAATAATTTTAATTTTTTTAGCTCAAGTTACTTATGAGTATTTTAAAATTTCTAACTTGTTATTAGTTGCAACTAAAAGTTTAAAACTTTTTTTACAAAGTCACACAATTAGGCCCATGTTATGTCACTTTTTTTTTTTTGGAGGAAGATTATCCCTGAGCTAACTGCTGCCAATCCTCCTCTTTTTGCTGAGGAAGACTGGCCCTGAGCTAACGTCTCTGCCCATCTTCCTCTACTTTATATGTGGGACACCTACCACAGCATGGCTTTTGCCAAGCAGTGCCGTGTCTGCACCAGGGATCTGAACCAGTGAACCCCGGGCTGCCAAGAAGCAGAACGTGTAAAGTTAACTGCTGCACCACCGGGCCGGCCCCGTTATGTCACTTTTTGAAGTTTTCCTTACAGCATTTTATTTTACGTTTTGGTAAACATTCCAAGAACACTTGAAAAGAAAGAGTGTTCTCAGTTTGCTGAATTTAGCAGGCGTTTATCACTATGGCTTTTTATATTATCCAAAACCTTATATTCTTATTTATTTTCTACTCAGTCTGTCAAAGATAAGCCCACTTACAGTTGCATTCTTAAAAATTATTTGTTGTGTCTCTAATAGCTTTTGCTTTATACATTTTGACATTTCAAATTTGGCCTGTCAATATCTAGTTCTGTAATGTCTTCACTGTACAGTATTTCTTTCAGGAACATAAAATAACTTTCTGTACTACTTTGAAAGTTATGAGCTCCATTTTTATCTTAAAAATTTAAATAACATATTTCAACCTATATTTATCTATCAACAAAAAGAATGAAGCAGTATTTACTTATTCTTTAATAGACGTATAAGAAAATTTCATAGTCTTTTAATAACACTATCCCATCAGTTTTGCTTAAAAATTTTTGAGTTATTAGATCTTAAAGCAATCCATGTCAGGGCATGATGTAGAAAAGTGTAAGAGGATATAATAGAAGGATTGAAGTTGTTTGTAAATAATGGTTGAGGTAAAAGTGAAAAACTTATATTAGGTAACTGTATCATAGGGGCTAATTTAAGAAATAATCTATATGAATAAAATTAAAGACTTTACTAGTATTTTATATTGAAATAGGATATTTTAACCAAATTTGAGTTTGTTTGTGATGGTTGATTTAAAATAAAGGCCATGTGTTGGGGTCACTGATGGGAGATATTGTGGTGGCCTATATGGGTTTGCAACTGAGATGCTTGATGCAAGCAGGTCTCAGTGAAACCTGATCCAAGATGAGCAGAAATGGGGATTCATCTATTTCATGATGCCTAATGAGCAACTCAGAATAACCCACTAGAGCTGAATAAAGTTGGATATACTGTAGGGACCAAGTGAACCTGCTCCACAAATCCTAGGGTTGAGAGTTTAGATTTAATCTGATTGGCTAAGAACACATTGCTGGTTCTTAGGAACGAAGTGACCTCTGGGCCAACCAGCACCCATTACAGTTCTGTCTCCATTAAGTCCTCAGAAGATTCTAAGAGCGATCACATATTTCTCATCCTTGTGTTCACTTTAGAAAATGTCCTCAAATATAGGACTTTGGTATGCATGGGCAATATTACTTCCACAAAATGTTTTGTTTAAATTTTAAGTACCAAGATTTTAATTCCACACAGATGTAGCTCTCATGAAGCATTCTGCCTACTAATAAAAGGGTCATGATTTCGGGCCAACTGTGGTATATTTAGGTGTGTCCTGTACAGCCTGTTCTCTGTGAAATTACAGAGAATTTCTACTCCATTTTTTCCCTGATTTTATAGGCATCTCTTTAATCAGCTAATAAGATCTATGGTGAAACTATGACTTCCCTGACCAGTCTTTTGTTTACTGAAAAGGTTAAAAAATGATCTAAGAACCTTGCTTTGGAAATGAGCCAACACTTGCCTCATCAGGAGTTAAAGCAAAAGGAAGAATCCGGAAATATCAGTTAAATATACTTAGTGGGTGTATGTGTGTGTTTGGGGTGGTGCAGTGGGGGGATATATTCTTTTCTTTTTAACAGCAAAATGTTTATTTATTTTATTTTTTATTTTTTATCGAGGTGTAACTGACATACAACATTATGTTAGTTTCATATGTACAATGTAATGATTTGATATTTGTATAGACAAGTTCTTAATTGAGCTTAAGGGAAGCAAATGAAGAAGGGTATAGGGCCACTGTGCTTAGTTTCTGCAAAACTTGTTTAGTATCTCTAACAGTTAGTAGCAGAAAAGGGCTGAGACTACATGCAAAATGTTTCTAAACCACAGCTACTATCATGTAACATACCTGTTCTCCAACCAAATAGGAATATTTGGAATGTCAGTATGTAGTGTTCTACTTCCCATTATCCAACTATCTAAATGCTATCATTTCTCTGAGTGAGGCCTTCTCTGATTCCTCAAATCAGAATCTTTTGTGCTCTCATTTGACTTCACACGATATGTTGCTTGCATTCCTATTGTAGCATTCATTTTATGAGGTATAATTTACATATAATAAAATTCACTCTTTTTAAATGTACAGTTTGATGCATTTTGATAAAATATATATGTTCATGTAACTATCACTACAGTCAAGATTCAGAACGTTTCCATCATCCCCAAAAGTCCCCTCAAGCCCCTTTATAGTCAATCACTTACCTGTCTCCAAGACCCCAGCAACCAATAATCTTTTTTTCTGTCCCTACAGTTTTTTTTTCTTTAAGTATATTAGGAAGGAAGTGTTTTTTATCGTGAAACAAAGCATGGATTGATCATGCATTGCATAGATGCTGTAGGGTGCAGGAATTCAGAGAATGGATCTGTCCCTATAGTTTTGCCTTTTACAGAATATCTTATAAGTAGAGCATACATTATGTAGTCTTTAGTCGTTTATGTCTGGCTTCTTGTCCTTAGCGTAATGCTTTTAAGTCATCCATGTCATTGCATGTGTCCATCGTTCAACTCTTTTTATTGTTGTGTACTATTCCATTTTGTGGAATTTATACTATGATTTGTTTAGTGTTATTTGACTTCATTAAAAATAACCTCGTTACCTGTAAACATATGTTTAACACTTACTGTATGCTAGGCATGTCATGGGTGCTGGAGGGTAAAAAGGTTAATTAGGACATAGTTCTGATACTTCTGGAATTTTCATGTAAACAGATGTTAATATATTATGCTGGGCCAAGAGGAAAGTAGGTTCTGGAAGTACAAAGGAGGGACGTTTAGAATAAGTTGAGCCTTTCAAGTGAATAAGAATTAGTATAGAAAACAAAGGTGGATAAAGGCAGAACAAAGAGAGGAAAGAGCATGAACAAAGGCAAGAAGACAGCTAATAGCATAGGAAATTTTAAGAACAGTAGTAGAGCATTACAGATAAAGCCTGGGGTGGCAAAGGAGGCTAACGAAATATGTAGTAGCCAGATGATGAGGGACTTTAAATACTATGGAAAGAGCTTGTTGTTTACTGCATCCACTTATGGTCTTTGATTTGTTTTAAGATGGGAGAGACAGTCCAATTTGCATTTTAGACTGGATTCAGTGCAGCAAATGGAGTCTGAAAGAACAGTTTAGGTGATCTTGCCTTATTGCAGGCCAGTGATAAAGAGAGCCTGAATCAGCCCAGGAATTTTAAGGGTAGAGAAGTAAGAAGGAATTTGAAAAATATTTAGAAGGGAAAAGAAGAACTTGGTGATTGAGTGGTTGTAGATGGCATGGAATAGAGAGACAGAGAGTACAACTCCCGTGTTTCCAGACAGGATGTTTGGATGGATGTTTGTGTAGGTTTAAAGAAAGGAGGTAAAGATTTTAGTTTTGGACATAGTGGGTTTGAGGTGCCTATTGTGCATTCAAAAGGAAATTTTTAGTAGACGTTTGTGTTTATGAATCTTGACTTTGTGTGTGAAGATAAGGCTGGGTTTAGGAATAATTAGCATATAAATGAAACGTGGAAATGGAAGAGATTAAAGTTCTTGGAGAGTTGGGACAAAAATCCTACTTAGTCTCCTCCACGGCTCACAATACAGAGCCTGAAATGCAGAAAATGCTCCAGAAATATTTGTTGGGTGGATGAATGAATAGATGCTTATTTGCCAATTAAATTCTGTCTTATGCTTGGCACACTGGAATTCATGGGAGTTAGATATAGAAATAAGGCGTGGAATTGCATGACCTACTTAAAGGCAGCACGATAATATTCTCTCTCTGCGGTAGATAGAGCTTTGTGCAGTGAACAAACAATAACCTTTTAGTTATTTTCTATTTCTGGGCTGCTGAGGGAGAGAGAGAAGGCCACCTGGAGCCTGGGTTGCATGGATTGCCAAACCACCACGATGTCTACCATTTAGTTCTACCCTGATTAGGCCAGAACTGGGTAAATGAATGTTTCATCTTGCATCTTTCCACATAAACAGATGTCCTTACCCACAGACAAATTTAGAAAACTGTGTGGTTTTAAAGAAAAGGGAGGCGATTTTTCCAGTTATGAAAAAGGTGGTTGCTTATCATCATTCTTAAAGACATGTTTATCTTTCAAAACCCAGGTAACGAATCTCAGTTCTTCCAAGAAACTTTCCCAGATCTTACCAGTTGGAATTAACTTCTACCTACCATTTACTCTTATATTATTTGTTTTGGAAGCAGCGTGACACGTTGGAAAGAGCACAGACTTTGGAGTTGGGTAGTCGTAGGTCCTATCTTGGTGCTGGTAGTTACTAAACTTGTCTGGATCTCACTCTCTCTATCTGTAAATTACCTGTAATGATGCATGTTGGGGTTGGGGGTGAACTGTTAAACAACCTTGTTTCCCATTTCTAAGTTCCGAATCTTGAGACATAGATACAGGAGATAGAGTGACAAAAAATGCTAATTATTCCTCCTAATTCATCAATCAATTAAGTCTTTCCTTCTTCTACAGGCAGTTGAAGAGAAGCTGCTAGTGTGAGTCAAATGCTTTTCTATCCTTTGGAGTGGAAATGAGGAATAAATTTTCCCTCATAAGAATATCTGCTTTTAAGTTTATGTATCCAAAGTCCTAGAAATAACATCCGAGGGGGTGGGTAGTACAGGAGAGGCAGGGCGGAGCGAGTCTCTGTCTTTCTCTCCTTAGTGCTCCTTATACACAGAGTTTAGAGTGTTGATACAGTAGGTTATCATCTGATGGTTGTTGAATGGAGTTAGAAACAAATGTCACTTGTTTCATTAATGTTAGATGTTGCATTTCTCTCCAGAATTATTATACTTCCTTTACCATATGATCTATAGACATCGTAGGTATATACAATTTTTTTTTTTACTTAAAAATAACTTTTGATTTTAAGTATAAATATATATACAGAAAAGTACCAAAACCATAAATATACAGATTGATGAATTACAACAAGTTGAATACACCTGTGTAACCATCACCCAGATGCAGCAATAGAACATTACTGGCATCCTAGAACACTCTCTTGGGTCCCCTTCTAGAGATAATCATTAACTTTATTGCTAATCATTATAGTAATTTTATCTGATTTTGAAGTGTGTATGTGTGTAGCCTTATTCTGCTCAGGTTATGCATATGAAACGCATCTATGTTGTTTTGTATGGAAGTAATGTGTGTATTTTTATTTGCTGTATCATTTCCATTGTATGAACACATCCCCATTTATTTATCCATTCTACTATTGATGGACATTTGGATTATTTCCAGTATTTTGCTATTATGAATAAAGTTGAAATGAAGATTCTTGTACATTTTTTGTATATTTATCTTGGGTTCATACCTAGGAGTGAGATTGCTGAGGACATAGGGTAAGTGTATATTTAGCTTTTGTAGATAATATAAAAACAATTTTCCAAAGTGGTTGTACCAATTTGCATTCCCACCTGCATTGTACGAGAATTCAATTGTTCTACATCATCATCAATACTGGGTAATCCCAGTCTTCTGAATATTAGCTACTCTGCTGAGTATGTGGTGATATCTCACTGTGGCTTAAGTTTACATTTACCTGATGATTAATAAAGAAGCAAATGTTCATCACAGGTTTTTATTTTTGTCATTTGGCATTCTATCATGTGAAGTTCTTGTCATCTGCTTTTATGAGGCCATCTGTATTTTTATTACTGATTTGTAGTCTAATTTAGAACCCATTTTCTTTATGATTAATGCTTTTTTGTGTCCTAATTTAATAAATTGTTGCCTACCTCATGTTATCAAGATACATTCCTATGTTATCTCCTGGAAGCTTTCTCTCCCCCTTTTATGTATACATCTACATTCCACCTAGAATTGATTCTTTTTTTCTTTTTTTGATGAGAAAGATTAGCCTTAAGCTAACATCTGTGCCTGTCCTCCTCTATTTTTTGAATGTGGGATGCCTCCACAGCATGGCTGATGAGTGGAGTAGGTCTGCACCCGGGATCTGAACCTGTGAACCCAGGCCACTGAAGTGGAGCAAATGGAACTTTAACCACTTGGCTATGGAGTTGGCCCCTAGAATTGATTCTTTTGTGTATGGAATGAGATAGGGTCCAGGTTCATTTTTTTATACGAATATCTAATTTGTCAGGAGTTTATTAAAAAACATCTTTAAAATTTCCCCTTTGTTCATTAGTCCCTCCTTTGTCATAAATCAAGGGTCTGTATATAAGTTTGTTTCTGGACTTTCTATTCTATTCCTTTGTTTTGTTGGTCTATTCCTGATTAATACCACAATATCTTAACAACTGTAGATTTGTGATGTCTTGATATCTTGTGGCATAAGTCTTCCAGCTTTTTTCAAGATTGTCTTCACTATTCTTGGCCCACAGCATTTCCATGTAAATTTTAGAATTATCTTGTCAATTTCTGCAAAAAAAGTATGTTGGGATATTTTTAATAAACTTTCAGTTTTGGAATAATTTTAGGCTTCCAGAGAAGTTGCATAGATAATACAGTGAGTTCTTGTATACTCTTCATCCAGTTTCTCACACTGTTAACATCTTATATTACTATGGTACATTTATCAAAACTAAGAAACTGACATTGATATATTACTGTTAACTAAACCCCAGACTTTATTTGGATTTCACCAGTTTTTCCATTAATGTCCTCTTTCTTTCCAGGATTCAATCCAGCATACCACATTGCATTTAGCTGTCATGTCTTTCTAGTCTTTTCTGGTAATGACAGTTTCTCAGCATTTTTTATTTTTCATCGTCGTTTTGACAGTCTTAAGGAGTACTAGCCAGTTATTCTATAGAATGTCCCTAATCTGAGGTTTTCTGTTGTTTTTCTTATTATTATTCTGGGGTTATGGGTTTTTGGAAAGAATACAACAGAGTTGAAATGCCCTTCTCATCACATTATATCAGACGATACATGATATCCACATGAAATCGCTGGTGATGTCAACCTTCATCGCTTGGTTAAAGTAGTGTTTGCCAGGTTTCTCCATTTCAAAGTTATGTTTTTCCTTTTCTTATTGTATTCTTTGGAAGTGAGTCATTGGTGGTGGGGGTTATTCAGCTCCATCTCCTGCAACATGCACTATCTTCACCTATTATTTGGAATTCTTCTGTAAGAAAGATTTGTCTCATTTATTTATTTAATCATTTATTTATATCCGTATGGACTCGTGTATATTTACTTTATAGTTTGGGTTATAATCTATATTACTTTATTTGTTTTGTTGCTCAAATTGTCCCAGCTTTGGCCATGGGGAAAGTTTTCAGCTTGGTTCCTGTGTCCTTTTGACATATGTCTGTATTTTTGTTTTTAGAGTACTTCTTTACTTTTCAGCACTAAAGGGTACTCTAGGCCCATCTTCTATAGTCCCTGCCTCAATCCTAGAATCTAATTTCTTTAATGAACCCTTGTTATTTTTATTGGAGAATGGTACTTAGAAACCAAGATCTGGATATTGGATGTGCCTGTTGTTGCCATTGCTTCTAGGGCCTGTCAGTGGACAGCACACAGTGCTAATATATATAATATACTTATATATGTATACACACACAAATATATATATATATACTTTTACCATTTCCCAGATAATTAAAGGACTTCAGAACACTTTAACTCCATTTTCTCCCTCCCACCTTTGGTTATTGTTTTCATGTATTTTATTCAACATGTTTTTAAGCCCACAGATACTGCTGTTATCTCGTAGTCAGTATTAATTTAGATGTGCCTACATGTCTACCCTTTCTATTGCTTTTATTCCTTCCTGCATTTTCACATATCATCTTGTTCCTTCTTGAAGTTTCCTTCTTCTGCTGTAATGTTTGCTTTAATATGGATCTATTTTATTTGTCTGAAAATGTCTCTTCTGCTTTTGCTTTGATGAATATTTTTGTTGGAAATAGGTTCTAGACTGGCATTTAGTAATTAGCTATTTTCTTTCAGCACACGTAGTTCTCATTATTGTCATCTGGATTCCATTGTTTCTGCTGAGTTGTCAGCCCTCAGGCTTATTGATTCTCTTTACAGGAAATATCTTGTTTTCTCCTCTGGTTGTTTCAAAATTCTCTTTGTCTTTAGTTTTCAGCAGCTTTACTGTCATTCTTAGATATAGTTTTCTTCGAATTTATCCTGATTAGAATTTGTAGCACTTTTCGGTTTTGTGTCTTAATGTCTTCTTTCAGTGTTGGAGAATTTCAGGCCATTATTTCCTCAAAATTACTTTGGAACTACTCTCTCTTTTATCTCCTTCTGGGACTTCAAACACTATCTTGGAATCCCATATGTTTTTTACATATCCTTCCCCCCCACCCCCAAGTTTATTTCCCCTCCTTTTGTCCCCTGTGCTTCGGTCTGAATATTTTCTTTTGACCTTTAGTTTCGCTAATCCTCTCTTTGTGTCTCTTTCTTCTGTTAGCCCATCTATTAGTTTTAATTTTAGCTAATGCATTTCTCAGCTTTAGAATTTTCATTTGATTCTTGTTTTTTAGATAAAATTCTCCACCTCTTCATCTAAGTTCTTCAACATATTACTAAGAGATAGTTTAAAATACATGTCTAATAACTTAATATCTAGTTCTCCTGTGGTCTGTTTCTGTTTTATTTATCTTGCTTTTTGGCCACAGAGCCCTGTTTTTGGATATGCCTAGTAATGTGTGATTGACTGTGGACATCAGATATGAACAATTGCGGAGATAAGTTGAGCCTTTGGTGGTGATTTCTGCATCCCTAGAGAATTTAGTTTTGCATCTGTCATGCAGCTAGGATATGGTCAATCACCTTAAGCCAATCAGAGATTGAGTTAATTCCAATCTGGGCTTCAGTCTTTGTGAGCACTGATTTAATTTTGGTTTCTTTCTGTTCCTAAGGTGGAGGCCTTCTGTGTTCTGAAATAAAGGCCTGGGTAGATTAATATGGACTTTTCTTTCTGAAGGCCAAATTTTGTCCCTCAGTCTGATAAAACTGTAAGAAGTTTTGCTCAGCTTTTTCGCCTCTTAAGCTGCCAATTTTTGCTCAGCTTTCTGATATCTCAGCAGCCACTTGGGAACCCCAGAATGACTTAAGCGGAAAAGCAGTCTTGGATGTTGGCATTGCCCCTCTAAGTTTCTCTTCCTTTTGGCATCTTGGCTCCTTAGTCCTTACAGCTTTGGAAACTCTCTAATGCCTTCAAAGAAATAATATATGTATGTATGCATACACATATAGCTCAGCTTTTCTTGTTTGGCGTCACGGAAAGAGTGGTCTGCAACACACTTGTCCATCGTTACAGAAAGAAGTTATTAATCTTTATGATTCTTGTACATCATAAAAATCTGTAAAATAAGTGTAATAATGCTGAAGATTATTGTGAGAATCAATTAGATCATGTGGGAAGGCACTGAGCAAACTGGAAAGCTCTATGGAAACACAACGTATTATTATTATCTGAATACAGAACATCATCTCTCTGAAACATGCAGTAATATGGCAGAGAGGTATTTGGTAATTTATTTGTCTTTTTTTTTTTTTTTGAGGAAGATTAGCCCTGAGCTAACATCTGCTGCCAGTCCTCCTCTTTTTGCTGAGGAAGACTGGCCCTGAGCTAACATCCGTGCGCATCTTCCTCTGCTTTATATATGGGACATCTTACACAGCATGGCTTGACAAGCAGTGCATAGGTCTGCACCAGCTCTGTGAACGCCAGGCTGCCGAAACAGAATGTGTGAACTTAAGCACTGTGTCAGTGGGCGAGCCCCTACCATTTAAAAAAAATATTGGATCCTCTGGGGCCGGCCCGGTGGCACAGCAGTTAAGTGCGCACATTCTGCTTTGGTGGCCTGGGGTTCATCAGTTTGGATCCTGGGTGTGGACATGGCACTACTTAAGTAGTGGTAGTGGACATGCCATGCTGTGGTAGGCGTCCGATATATAAACTAGAGGAAGATGGGCATAGATGTTAGCTCAGGGCCAGTCTTCCTCAGCAAAAAGAGGAGGATTGGCAGCAGATGTTAGCTCAGGGCTAATCTTCCTAAGAGAAAAAAAAAAAGGATCCTCTTAAAGGGCCTGAGTCAATCCAGTGAATGTGCTACTCAATGTAGAAGTTGGGGTGGTATTGAAATAGAAGGCCTTATGCTGGGTAAAACTGAGAGATGTAGTTCCCCAAGGCAACCCAAAGGTAGAAACCATCTTTCAAAAGGAACTTAGACAGTCCTGGATGTTAAATCCCAGCAACGAGGAGAATGAGCAATAGGTCACTAGCATGTATAATAAGGTCAGAAGCTAGAGGAATCGAGGACAGGAGGGAGTGAAGTGGGCAAGTGGGTCATAGCAAGGTTGATGAGCAGTGAGAGATACTAAAGTTTATCTGCTGCATTTCATGGGGCCTGGCTGTGAGATTGAAAGAAACTCTATGGGCTATAATTTATGACCTGATAATTTTTTGTGGGTTTTTAATTTTATAATTTTTCAAATTATCTACTAGAATTATTTCTTTTCTGTTGTTTTCTTATACCCAAGTTAGAGACTGGGATGTATGTCAGCAATATTATACTCTATGAAAATGCGTTGAATATTATTATGCATGTGAACACATGTCAACTGTTCTTTAACTCTCTGCATATTAGTGATGTGCAGTAGGGACTATGTAAGTACACAAAAGAAGGTGTATGAAAATGAATAGGAGGACAATGCACCAATGTTGAAGTTGTCCATAAGTCAGAGTTCAATGAAAAAATATCAACACGATGTACTTTCCGCTTAATATTGAAAATACATCGTTTTCCATATTACAGTTCCTGTTATTATTGTGGTTGGTTTGTCATTTTTAAATCCATAGACTCTGCTGATGGAGGTGAGATGCTATTCTGACAGATGTCTAAGATGGGTGCTACCAACATATCTCTTTCATCAGGACTTCTTTTCAAAATTCTCAGTGAGGAATGGTGCCGGACTGTAAGCCACCTGCCGTCATCTCCTCCTCTCGAGTCTAGCTCAGGGCTTTCACTCTTACAACCCTCCACTTATCTCTTTCTTCCTTTCTTCCCTACTTGCTACGAGCCCAGCTCCTCTGTGAAGTCAAGCTTTTCATACATTAGAAGTTTTCAAAGGCAAAAGGATGAGATTTGGCATTTGTTTCATGACGAACTACTGTATCTGGATGGATAGTATCTCATAACGTAACAAGACTTTTCGAAATAAATCTCGCCTATTTTTTTAAGCAGATCTTATAAATAACTGCAATAAGCATTGTTTATTAGCCTAGATTGAGTTACTATATGTTCTTATATAAAAGGTTACAAGAAAGGTTCAGATTAGTTATTCAGAGCTATAAAGGCCACCTCCAATGATGAATAAGAGGTCAATGGTAATATAAAAAACAGAAATAGTGATTTAGAGTGAGTGTGGGATGTGGGTCCTAATGTAAGTGCTTTATTTGTCATAAAAGGGAGAAAACAGATGTGGATTTATAAATCAAGAAACAGGGGTAAGCATTTTATGTAATGTGATAACGGAAACTCCTCAGAAGATCTAAGTGTGCTAAGCGGACGGAGACTTGTTTTAACGTGAGACCATTCTGTCCTCTGACTTTTAAATTTATTATGCAAAATCTTTCTTATAATAAAAGTAGTTTTAAAAATAAGAGGATATATTAGACAAATGCACATAACATAAATATAGCAATAATAAAAAAAGAAATTAATATTTTAAGAATCCCAGAAACTAAAGATGTGAAAGTGAACGCATTCATAATTTCTTTGGTTAAAGAGGAAATCAAAATCCAATTTATAATACTCTTCAGAAATGACAACTGCATCTTGTATAGAAAAGTTGTACTGTGCAGTTATTGGTTATATTACGGTGTAAATATCTGTTCATGGGCCTTCGGGTTGTTTTCAGTTTGCGCCTATTACAAACATCTTATTTATTTACCCATGTAGGCCTCATTGACAGTGCTCTTCATTCCTTTTTGTAGATCCATATTTCCATCTGGGGTGACTTTTATTCCACCTGAAGGACCTACTTTAACATTTCTTATGGCAGGGGTCTGCTAGACCTCGACTCATTCTTCTAGCTTTTGTATGTCTGAAAGAATCGTTATTTAACCTTCATGTTTGAAGGATGTTTTCGTGAGATATATGATGCTAGGTTGACAGCTACTTGCTTTTAGTACTTTAAAGATGTTTCTTAACTGTCTTCTCATTCACATTGTTTTCAATGAGAAATCTTCTGGATTCTTTGTCTAGGTTCCTCTGTACATAATGTGTCTTTATTTCTCTGACCACTTTTAAGATAATCTATTTATCATCGATATTGAGCAATTCGATTGTGACATACCTTGGTGCAGTTTTCTTTATGGCTACTTTTGCGTTACTATATATATTCTTGAACTTTGTTGAAGAAATTGTGCTTAGGATGTGTACTTTTGGATCTGTGGATTTAGAGTTTTCATCAAATTTGGAAAACTCTTAGCTATTGTTTTTTCTGTGCCGTCCACCAAACCTATCCTCGGAGAATCTCATTACATGTATATTTGGCTGCTTTAAAATTTCTCAACATCCCTGATTCTCTATTTCTGTTCTTCTGAATCTCTTTGTTTCATTTTGGATAGTTTCTATTATCATATGTTCCTGTTCACTAATATTTTCTTCTGCGATGTCTAGCCTGTGCATTATTCCTGTCCGACATAGTAGTTTTCATCTTTAGAAGTTTAATTTGTGCCTTATTTACACCTTCTATGTCTCAACAACTTTGAACATATGTGTCAGTTACTGTTGATATCGATTAATTTTTCTCTTCATTATGGGTCACATTTTCCTGCTTCTTTCTGTGCCTGGCAATGTTTGATTAGATGTCAGATATTGTGAAATTTACCTGGTTGGATGCGGAATATTCTTGTATTCCTATTTGAGTCTTTTAAAATCTCTTCTATACCTTAAACTTTTGGAACATAATTTTAAAATGTCTTTGTGAACTAATTCTAACGTCTGCATCAGTTAGTTTTTTAACTGTTTTCTTTTTCTCATTATGGGTCATATTTTCCTACTTCTTTGCATTTCTAATAATCTTTGATTGGATGCCAACATTATAAATTTTACCTTTTTGGGCACTAGATACTTTCGTATTCCTATAAATAGTCTTGGGCTTTGTTCTGGGGTGTAATTAAGTTCCTTGTAGTTCAGTTAGTCCTTTTGGGTCTTGTTTTTACGATTTGGTAGGTGGGACCAGAACAGTGTTTAATTCAGGGCTAATTATTCCCAACTACTGAGGCAAGTCCCTTCTGAGTACTCTGCTCAATGCCCTGTGGAAATAAGGTTTTTCAGTCTGACTAGTGGGAACAGGCACTATTGCCTGCCCTGTGTGAGTGCTGGGTAATGTTCCCTCTAATCCTGTGGGTAGTTCTTTCTCTGGCCTCCAGTAGTTTTTTCATACATTTGCTCTGATTAACATGCTGGTGACTCAAGATGATCTCTGGAACATCTCTGGAGTTACTGCCTGTGGAACTCTCTCCTCTCCAGGGCTCTATCTGCCTTGGTCTCTGTGAATGATCTACTTTGTCTCCTCAACTCAGGTAGTCCACCAGCCTCTGCCTAGTTTTCTCCATTTTTCTCTACACTTCCTGGAAACTCCCTCAAGGAAGTAAGTTGGGGCAGTCATAGTGCTCACCTCATTTGTTTTCCATCTCTGCCCCAACGTCCAGTGTCTTGACAACCACTATTGCATAAATTTCTTTTTTGGTGTTTTAGGCAAGAGGGTAAATCCAGTCTCTTTTACTTTATCTTGACCAGAAGTGGAAGATAATAAATTTATTTTAAAGTGTTAATTTCAGAAAATACGTTAAGAAAGATATCCTTAAATAATGAAATAGCAAAAGAGGTATGCAATCTTGCAACTGGATACTAAATCCTTCTAAAGTCATTTTACTGCCGGATGTTTGCTTTTGTGAAGACACAGACTTCACACAGTTTTCAAGCTTTTCTAAAAATGATCTGTGATCGTTATAGCTCTGACAGTAGGAGTTGGAGCAATATATAGGCTTATTATTTGAGTATATAAGTGTAAAAACTCTTATCATAACTT
The DNA here is from genome assembly GCF_021613505.1 of Equus quagga. Classification (NCBI taxonomy): domain Eukaryota; kingdom Metazoa; phylum Chordata; class Mammalia; order Perissodactyla; family Equidae; genus Equus; species Equus quagga. Next base: position 24,237,051 of record NC_060267.1, on the reverse strand, counting down.
ATTTAAGGATCAAAATATCTGGATCGAAAAAAGAAGCCTGATTATGTTCCAGTCATCTCATTTTAAAACATCAATCTCTTTTAGAAATATATCTTTTGTAATTCCCTTTAACACATTGCCTTTGATTTATAATGTCTGCTGATAACACTAGATATGCAATATGTTTATTAATTTGACATTGCTTTAGGATATATATTGCTTTAATATATATGAAATAGAAAATGCTAATTTGAGGCTCACTTTATTGCTTGTTATGTGTATATACAGTGAACCCACATTTGATCTTTAATAATGGGCTATCTCAATTGCAAAATTTACTCATTTTTTCATGTGTTGTATGACAAATGTGTGGATAAGCTTGTGGGAAATAAGACATCAATTAAAGTGATAAATTATAAACCAATAATTATGGAGAAATTTTAGTGTCAAATCACCTTGGTTTTAAATACTTCTGGGTTAATACATGGAAAGTGGTTAGGACAGGGTTTGGAATGTAATGAGTTCAATACAGGTTAAAAGTTAAATGGTTATTTCCTATTTGAATGTTTTTTGAGATGTGTATGATTGAAGTGTAACTGAAGTAATGATGATTCTGTAAGTAACTAGGTCCTTGCACTGATCACATATTGCACTTATTTACCACCAGTCAGTGTTTGACTTAAGATGAGATGAAGGCAAACCATATGCCAACGTGGAGGATTTTTTTTTTGAGGAAGGTTGGCCCTGAGCTAACATCTGTTGCCAATCTTCATCTTTTTGCTTGAAGAAGATTGTCACTGAGCTAACATCTGTGCCAATCTTCCTCTATTTTATGTGGGACATCACCGCAGCATGGCTTGATGAGCAGTGCTAGGTCTGTGCCCGGGATCTGAACCTGCGAACCCCGGGCCGCCAGAGTGGAGCATGCAAACTTAACCACTATGCCACTGGGCTGACCCCAACAACATGGAGGATTTTTAATCTCTCTCACTCTTCATTGATAGTTTTTCATTTTAATTCCTGATCCTGTGGTAGAGCTTTCACTCAAAACTGACACTGGATGAGGAAGAATAAAAAGATAGGGAGCTGTGAGCAAAGCAGAGGATGTGAAAGAGCCTGGAATAGGGGGAAAGACTGGAGCATTGATGTGTAAGGCAGGAAGAAAATTTCTACAGAGGAGGCAAGGGAGCTGTACAGAATCAGGATTCATTTTTTGCATACCAACTTTGCCAGAGAATTCTCAGGAGAAATGTTTTCCCTGGAAATACATTTAGGAGACAGAGAGCCAATAGAATTTCAAAGCTGGAATGAATGTTGAAGTCTGTCAGATAAAAGCAATTTAAACAGGTGAAAATAGAGTTTGCTAAGAATTATAGTGGGGAAATTAGTACGAAAAGCTAGCAACTCAATAACAGCCCCACTTGTTAGCCCCTTCTATTTGGAAGTCACTCTGCTATATTTATAAAATTATAATTAAAAGGCGGTATTTCTTGGGGCCAGCCCTGTGGCCGAGTGGTTGAGTTCGCAGGCTCTGCTTCGGTGGCCCAGGGCTTTACCAGTTCCTATCTTGGGCGCTGATCTAGCATTGCTTGCCAAGCCATGCTGAGGCGGCGTCCCACATAGAAGAGCCAGAAGGACCTACAACTAGAATATACAACTATGTACTGGGGGTCTTTGGGAAGAAGAAGAAGAAAAAATTCTCCTGTTCAGACCACCCTTGACCCACCCATATGCCCCACCATGGCCGCTGTGGAGTCACATCCCAGATGGATATGCTGCAGGACGGAAGAGGGCAGCTCACTCCATGTCAGCCTTGGCGGGAGTGAGAAATTAATCTTTAAAAAAAAAATACGGTATTCCTTTAAGTAAATTTCCTTATTTTTTATTGGCAAAGCAGATCAGATGTGATTGATAATGCAGTGGTTATTGACACGAAAATGTTCTGTTGCTTTTCAGATGCAGAATATCAGTGTTACTCCAAATATAGAAATCTACTCAATAGCATTGTCAAAAGGTAATAATTGAAAACTTACAACTTCTTTCGACTTTTGGACAGCTGTAGGGCTACAGATGCTTATGCTGGACTTAATGATCCCTCTGTTCCATTCATCCATTGTTCAGTTCTTTGGAGTGAAACAGAATAAGCTGAATCTATTTCAGGCATTTGAAGATAGCTATGCAATCCCAGTTCTCCTTTAAGTTTTTATCCTATGACATGGCCCCTTTCCCCTCACAATCCTGATTATCTTTTTAGATACAGAAGCAATTGCCAAGGTCTATCTTGAGGACAGAGATAAAAAAGAAATATAAAATGTGCTTGCTACCATTAAAGTACTTATGAAATATTGATTTTTTTTGGCCCAATCTCTGTCATGTATCTTTATGTCCAACAGGTATGACAGATTAACAGCTCCAAAGGAGGAATTCTAATAAGTAAAATCAATTTAAGGAGCCTGGTGAGTTCTAAGTGGTGGCTCTAAGTGAAAGCTTGGTTGCAGCATGTGCTGACCAGGCATACACATCCCATTAGAAAAGGATGGATGTCAGCTAGCTAATTCAGTCAAAAATTATGTTATTCATCCATTCAGTCTTGTAACATTTCTCAAAATGTGTTCTGGTGACCACTCTGCTGAGAACAATCTTCTGTGCTTAAGTAACCACATGCCATATTGCTCCTTTGAGATTCTTTGCAATAATTTTCACATAAAGGTTTTTGATCAATCCTATAGTAAAGAAACTCCTTTGACATTGTTTCAATCAGCTTTTCCAAACTTTTTCTTTTGCTTCGGGAAATTTTTTGTGTAACATTCATGACTTCTTGTGGAACATATTTTGGAAAATGCTGTCTTAAAACATTGAACCACAGAACTGACTGGACTTTTTAATTCCAAACATTTCAATGTGAATATAGCCATTTTCATGATAAATGGTTCTCTTAGGAAGACTGAGTGGCATCTGAACTTGACTCCAGTTTCTAGTGAAGATTTATAATAAAAATCTGTGAGAAGGAAGCTGAGTGAGGCCTAAGGAATAGAGGAAACCAGCAAAGTATACTGGCATGTGATTTTGAGGGAAATTCATGAAAGAGCTGGAAGGCAGAAATATCATAAACTGGAAGGAACCTCGAGAAATTTTTGTCTCTATTCCATAGCTTCTTTTCCTTAATTAGGACAGTATTTATTAAACAGTCATCCATCACGAACGTACTCTGATTAAGTTAGTGTTAACAAATCACTAACTACAAGGTGATATAAATGGAGAGAAAACCGTTGTGCCAAAGAACTTAACAATTTAACCACAAAGCAAAGCGATATATCCACAAAATAATCAGCTATAAAGCAGTATGTAATTAGTTGTTGAGTTGAGTGGCTCAGGTCATAAATACTCTCGAGTGGAGGGAAAGAAGGTATTGCTGTGAATGGAGTTAAACATGGTTTTCTATTTTTAAAGACTCCTCAAAAGGATAGTTTTAATTTGTCTTAGTAACCACTATTGCAAGAGAATAACTGTCTCAAAGTTCTTTGTGTTTAACACAGGTATTTACTGCTGAAGGTCATACAAATATCTCTTGGCCGGGCTTCAGTGGGAATGGAGAAAGGACATCTTCCCATATATTAATGATAGGAGAATATCTTCATGAAAAGATCACTACAATTCTCTTTTGTTACCAGACGGTTTTACAAAACATTTAGGTCAGCAACACATAGGTCTGCAATGCAGTGCTAGCATTAGAAATGTGAGATGACCTCAGAGAAGAGTTGGGAAAACTAGAAGAGTTATGATAAGAAATAAATAAAAGGCAGGATAAAGTCTAACAAAGGCAATTTGAGGCAAGCATCAGAAGGAAAAGAGTTAATAGGGAGTGTGTACTTAAGTAATAGAAGAAGACAGAAAAAAATGACACACACAGGAAGTGGGTCCACGGGATAAGTGGACGGCTGAGATTAACATATGGGAACCAGACAGCAAGGATGGGTCAGAAGAGAGGAACAGCCACCTGGGGATAAATATAGCAGCAGATAAGAAGGAATGGAAATATTGCATGGGGGATTTACTTCCTATTTTGGAAAGACAGGAGAGAAAGAACCACCAGCCACTTGAAACAGTTTAAAAATTATATACTTCCCCCTTGCTCAAAAGGGTTATGTAATTTGTAAATGCTAAAGCAGACCTTTAAAAAACACTGGCATCACTCTCCATGTTATTTTTAAACATCTTTTCATTCATTAAGCGCAATTAAGCTATCAAATCCTCTGTTTTAACTATGCAGAACACAGTTCTCACAGCCAGGAGCACACAGAGTATTAGAAACATTATGAACAATTCTGAACTTGCACAAAATGTAATTGGCCAATTTGGAGACATTGTTTTGCACAGTATGATGTGTCTCATACATTTTTCATATAGAGGCGATGCATTTTATGAGACACGCAATAAGCGTATGGAAATGCATGCGGTCTCAGGAAGCCAAGAAGAACCGTAGTGGGGATGGGAGACCGAGACCTGAGCTGAGCTATGTGACGAGATTTGTGAGCTCTGAAACTTGACAAGCTTGGAAAAAACTATTCTAGGCAGGCTTTCCAAGGCACTTAGAATGTTAATTATACCGGGTGCGCTCCATTTTTTCCTTGCTGTAATTTCTTTACTGGTTTTAATTAAGCGCTTTTAATGTCTATTAGGAAGGTGGAGGAACAAGGAGGGTGAGAATTGGCTTCCCAGGCAAGTTTTGCCCTGCCCTCACTCATATTATGCACTACCCAACCTGTGCCTTTGCTAATCTTTTATATGATTACCTGCATTTCTGCTAATTGATGGCTTTTTATTCTCTTCTTTTGCTAATTCTACAAATTAAGGCTCTACTTAAATGTTGTCAGTTCAGTCAATATCCTCTTTGGAGTAGTATTAGAGGAAATGGGTCATAATCTTTTGTTGATTCACATGTGGTAATATTAAAAATTACTGATGCAGCTTGAAAGTATCTTTGTGGAGAATACTGAGGAACCACTGAAACTCAGTGGAAAAAGGCTCCAGTGGAGGGTGAGCTCATATTTGTATAGACAGACTTGGATCTGGGATGTAGGAGCACACAGCTCCATTCACTCCTGCTTCAGCGGAGTCAGCGCTTACTGATCACAGTGTTTGGTACAAAGCACATTTGTAATAACTTCAGAATTATATTTGAAAATTTAAAGCTGAACATACACATTATAACATTGAATTTTTACTGGTCAGTTGTATGTAAAAAGAAGGAAGAGAGTCCTTTTTATTCCTTTACTTCATCACCCAATATATATTGGGTGCCTTCTATATGTTAAGCATAAGAACTGAATGGAGAAATAGATGGAATGAGACTACCTGAAGAAGCTGACATCCTAATAGAGGAGAGAGAACATGTGTAGAAATAAGAACCATCTGAGGCATCCATTCTTTTTCTTTTTTTCATTAAGCATTTATTAGCTAACTACTGTGTCAGGAACTATGCTAAGGGATAAGAATACGAAGATGAAGAGAACACAATATTTGTTCCCAAAGGATTTGGTAACTGGGGCAGGGGCACAGACGTGTAAATAAACAATTATAGCAATGGAGTGACGGTTATTATGTAGCTATATTCCAGTTTCTCAGAACCCTGAGAAGGAAGTACTGAACTCTGCAAGGAGGAGTCAGGCATGGCATCCTGGAAAACAAGAGAGACCATCTTAGTGTAGTTTGAGTCTCTAGTTCTCGCGACTTCTCACTCTCCTGTGCTAGAATATGTAAGCAAATAAATAACTCCCCCCTTCCTTTTTTTGCCTAAGCAAGTTTGAGTTAGATTTCTGTCACTTACAGTCAAAAGAATCCTGTAGAGTTCAGAGTCAGACCTTTGTATATATTGTTGCAAAAGCGTTTGAAGGGCTAGCAAGGAGCCATAGCAGGGTCACTGTTCTGTATTTTAACCAGAAAGCCCACTTCATTTACATTTCAATTACCTTCTTGCACATTTACAATTATTTTCCTTCTTTTTGTATTAGAATTTATTTCTACTATCTTATTTGTATTTTCTATTTATCTTTTTTTTTTTTTTTTTTGCATTTTTCTGCTTTTCACTGGATTGATTCCATTTTCATCATTCCCTGTTTCCCCTTTACTTTTTTGGAAGTTAAACATTCTATTTCTATTCTTTTTGTAGTTTTCACTACATTTTTTTTTTTGAGGAAAATTAGCCCCTAGCTAACTACTGCCAGTCCTCCTCTTTTTTTTCTGAGGATGACTGGTCCTGAGCTAACATCCTTGCCCATCTTCCTCTACTTTATACGTGGGATGCCTACCACAGCATGGCTTGCCAAGTGGTGCCATGTCTGCACCCGGGATCCGAACCAGCGAACCCCGGGCAGCTGAGAAGCAGAAGGTGAGAACTTAACTGCTGCACCACCAGGCCAGCCCCTTCACTACACTTTTTAACGTCAAGGGTTAGGTATAAAATTAATAAATATCTCTATCTTCTTCGTACCAGTACAGGTACTTTCATGCTGTAATGTTAATCACCATTGACTTCCATATCCAAAATCATTGTTTGGCATTATTTACTCCCCATCTCCCCTGACTCCTTAATTATTATTACAATTATTGTATTTACAACCTTTACTTCTATAGATTTACTAAAAGTTTACAAACTATTTTGCTGGCTAATTTGTCTTTAACCTATTCTTTCTTTCAGACTTATTTTCTTCATTTTGAAGTACATATATTCTTTACCAGCTATTTCAGCTATCTGGTGTAGCAAAATCTCTCAGTCATTGCCTGGAAAAATCTTTATTTTGAGCTCAGGTTTGAAGGATAGTTCGGTTTGTGCAGGATTTGGGGATGACAGTTGTATTGGGTGTTATTCTCTTGCCCCATCCAGACTCATTCTCCAGCCTTCTGCATTCTTCTCACTGCCCAAGAACCCAACCTATATAGACGGAGTCAACATCTCTTTGGCTTCAAATTGGGAAAAGCAATGGGGGTCTCTGGTAGGAAAGAGGTTGCAGAGAAGAGAAGGAGGATGGGGTTATTATTTCCTCCACCCTTCTCTGATCACTGCCTGCTTCCCTTGACCAAAGACCAAAGCTACCATTAGGTGGCCTTCCCTACCAACTTTCTACAGGTTCCAGTGATTGCTCCTCCCTCTTATTCCCTTAGGCTTAGGAGTTATATCACTTCTAGCTGTTGTTAAGCCTGCTGTACTATCTCATGCCCAGATGCTTTTTCTAAACCCTGCTTTTACCTGTGTAGCTAGTCCATTTATTGAATTCTCCTCAAGTATTGAGTTGAGTGTGCCATCTTTTTCCTCCTGGTTATAGTTATTTTTCCATTAGCATTTAAAAAATCTTTTTCCATAATCTTCTGGCTTCTGTTAGGGTTGGTGAGAAGTATGCTACCAGACTAACAATTGTTCCTTTTTAGACTATCTGTCTTTTCTCTCTAGCTGCTATTAAGATTTTTATTATGTCATTGATGTTTTACAGTCTCACTATCATGTGTATAGGAGGGAGATTGGTTTTTATTTGTGCCCCATGATGTGCTCCTAAAATTTGAGAATTCATGTCTTTTGTCTGGGGACAATCTCTCCTGAGTCCCAGTCTTAAATTTGAGAATTCAAGTCTTTTGTTAATTCTAAAACTTTCTTAGTTATTATCTCTTCAAATATTCCCTCTCTTTCATTCTACTTATCCTTTCATAATTCCTTTTAGACATATGCTGGACCCTCTATTCTATTCTCCAGATAGATCTTACTTTAACCTTTCTTTTCTATTTTTCATCTCTTCATTTCTGTGTGCTCCTTTATGTATAATTTTCTCAGAGCCATATTCTAATTCACTAATTATTTCTTTAACTATGATTAATATGCTGTTCCCCAGTTCATTGAGTTTTTAATTTCAATTACTAAATCTTTCATCTTATGGTGTTATAAGTGCTCTTTTTCAAATGACCATTATTTTCATATTGCCCTTTCCTTCTGTCTTTATTTTTTTCCTTCTTTTACCTCCTTAACAGCTTTAAGGAGATAGTTTTATTTTATGGTCACTTCCAGATTGTTACTTTAGCCCATATTCTTGGTAGTGCTAATCTCTCTAGTACGTTTGTTGATTCTCTCAACAAATCATCTCCTCTTGTTTTGTGAGCTCATCTTCACCACTTATGATTTATTTATGAGGGTGTCACATGCATGCTGAGTGATGGACAGGTTGCTATAGAGTAGTTTTGCCTTTCCTTCTGTTAGATGCTCCAAGGGTTTCATTGATTCAGAAACAATGCTCAGATTAAAATACTATCATATTGCAGATTCCCTCAGGCTTCGGGTAATATAATACTGTATTCACACCTGTGTGTGTGACAGACATGAGACGTCAATTTCTCATGGGGGACTTTTATCTCCATAAAACCTTGAGCAGATATAATCTTCCTTGGCACTTCCTCAAAGCTGGTGACAGTCTTTCTTTCCTTGAATCCCACTTAAAGATTTTGGTTCCAGATCCTCACCTTATATGGCCTCAAAGCTATATTTCCTATCTCTACTTGGATGTTTCCCTACAGCCAAATAGGTCCAATAAACCACAGACTGTATGATCGTTGCAGTGCATGAGCTTAATGTCCTGGCTTTGGATCCCGCTTTGTTTCTGGTACGTTTCCCTGTTTGTCTCTTGAGTTCAGCTCCGTATTAAAATATTTTGTTATATTTTATTTATTTATTTATTTTTTAGTGAGAAAGATCAGCCCTGAGCTAACATCTGTGCCAACCTTCCTCTGCTTTATATGTGGGATGCTGCCACAGCATGGCTTGATGAGTGGTGAGTAGGTCTGCGCCCAGGATCTGAACCTGTGAACCCTGGGCCGCTGAAGCGGAGCACGCAAACTTAACCACTACACTACCGGGCTGGCCCCCTGTTATGTTTAATTTTTTAATTCTCTGTGTTTGTGGAGGGGAGGATGTTCTCTGTTCTGTCCTCTGTGCTGCTTAAACAGAACTTCTTTTTAAAAACAGGAAAGTTTTTAAACAAGGGTTTAAAATGGTTTATTTTGTATTCTAAAGAGACCCATGTTTAAAAGGATGCATGAAAGCCTGAACAAAGACAGGACTGTGGATACAGATTTCAGTAATGTTTAAGAGGCATAGAGAAGGTAACTTCAAGAGACTCAAGCCTAAGCACTTGGCGAAATTTCTTCATGGTGGCGGTGGCAGGTTGGTTTAGGTCTTCTGGTGACTCATGGTGCTGTTAACTGGAATCAGGCACAGGGAAAATTCACATATTCTAGTACTTATAGGATATACAAGTAGAAAGATCTAGAAGGCAACTGGAAATACTTGTCAGGAACTCTGCAGCTCTGGAGATAAATGGGAGATTTGATCCGTTAGCTGGAAGTTGGAGACATAGCAGTAGATTACACGGAGAGTGTGCACAGTGAGTAGAGAATCGTACGATGACTAATATTAAAATAAATATTAAAGAATAATACAATGAGCATTAGTAATATAATGAGTACAGTAGGGAATGATATGAGGGAATCAAGAAAGACACTCTCGGAGAACACTGATAGTCCTCACACATGTGGAGGGACAGTTGGTGCTTCAAGAGAAAATGATGGGCAATAAAGACCAGGTAAGTTAAGATTTTAAAGTGTGAGATGATCAGTGTTGCTGACATATCAATAAGGATAAGAAGTCAGAACATGATAATTATGATGAGAAGAAGTTGCTTATATTCAGGTGACTAAGAGCATCTTGGCGTCATGGATGAGATGGGCTCTGCAGATGGCCTTTGAAGATCCCTCTCTCACCACCAAAGCCTATGGAGGAAGAGAGTTAGATTTCATCTCAGATGGTATAGGCTGTTGTTCCCATTGATCCAATACCAGGTGATTGGCAATGGTTCTTGATATTAGCATGCATTGCACCACCTACATCATTTAGCTGGCCAGACCAAAATAGAAATTATTCTAAGTTAGTACCCAACCCAAGAAGTCGTATTCCTCCAAGTACAACCAATTTGGGAGTCTAGGTCTTAAAAAGCAGCAAAACTGTGCTGTCCAGCCAGAGGGGTAATAGAGCTACTCATTACACAGGAAAGGCCCAAGAGTCAATTGTCTCTGAATAGTCGAGGAATCATTTGCAGATCTTACGCAAATGAAAAGCTGCTTTCTTCTCTGTCTAAATTGACCATCTTTTGCCCTGTGTATTCTTGCTGCCTGGGCCTCCATGGACATTCAGCTCTGTGTCCTCAACTCAGGGAAGCTCTGGGACTCAGCCTGTCTCTTTCTCTGTCCCTGTGCTGCAGCCTGGAAAGGCTCTCAAGGCAGCAAGCTTGGGCAGTCATGGGACCCATCTCTCAGGGATCACTGCCATGTTCTGGCCAATGCCCAATGTCTTAAGAATTCATTTTCTCATGTATTTGGCCTGTTATTTTAGTAACTTTCCCATCAACATTGCATTTCTTTCTTTCCCACCTTGATGCTAGTATTTTATGAGGAATTTATGTAGTTTGCATTTGAATGACTTCAATATACTTTGGTTCCACTTTTTGATTTGAAGCTTTTTTCTTAACTAAACAATTTTAATCAAGTTAATAGTAAGCAGTAAAAGTGCAATTACGTGAAAAGCCCCCTATTTTAATGTTTAAATTATTTTCCATTGTCTTTACTTGTAAGGTATTGAAGGTGGGACCCACTCCCGAATCTTCTTTCTAGTGGTAGAATAAGCTGCATATTGTTCTGGAGTGCCACTCCATTGAATTTATGGTTTGTCCAAATGAATTTATGAGCAATAGGTGGTTTTGCTGTTGGAGAATCATTGGTCATGCAATGAAGCCAAAGATGCCATTCATGGGGCACCATGCTTCCATCTACATCCCAGAATGTGTTTCTGTCATTCCTGTCAGGAGTATATATAACCCATCGGTGACGGCCAAAAAACTACTTGTTGTCTTCATAGTATTTGTTTCCATATTTGCCTCCCTCCTCTAATGTACCAATTCTCATATCATTTGCACCGAAGAAAATTTGTAGATAGGCTCAGAGGCCACCGTGGCTACTGACCTGCTGCAGACCATTCTTCAGGACCCATGGGAACTCAGTCATGTCCTTCAGGCCCAGCCTCCCTGGTGCCCTGTGGAAAACCCACTCAGGGAGGAAGCAGCCACTCAGGGGCAGGGAGCCCATGACATTTCAAGTGGGAGAGTTTTAACTCCTGTTACTTCTTGGGTAAGAATTAGAAGTTGATTTTATGCATTTTTAACCAGTTCCTTTTATTGTCATAATAAAAATTTAATTTAAGGAACCCATTATGATGGATAAAAGAATATATATTTTATAGCCAAATTCTAAGGCTTAGAATGAGCAGAGCAGGTAAGCAGTACCTTCTGGAAATTGGAGCCCTAACAATGCTTATTCCTTCTGGCTGTGTTTCATTTTACAAAGCGGCATTCAAATAGCAAATCCTTCCGTTTTAATGAACTGTCTTAAATAGGACAAATCTGATTTGGATTTAATTGGTTGAATAAAATAGCTGAAAATTAATAAAGAGTTTGGAAATCTTGAAAGATATTGTCTTGGACTACTGATAATTGCAATCATAGTTGTTTTTCAGTTGTAGAACCAAAAGCATGCATAAAATGAGCGATTAGAACTGAGAAGAAAGTTAAGGATACAGAGATACTGTGAGGACTAGGAAATTACTTTGTTCATCATTGTATCTTCCGGCCTGACAATATGTCTAGTAGATTGTGAGACTCAATAAATATTTGCAAAACAAAGAATAAATAGAAGAATGAATGCTGACTCCTTGAAGGCAGTGGACTGTGAGTATTTTGTTCATCGTTAAATTTACAACACGTAGCTTGGGGTCTGGCGCATTGCACTCAGTAAACGTTTTATTGATTGGATTAATGAATAAATTAAAATCACATAGCCTACATATGATATCTTTGTATACAATTTGAAAATGTATTTTCAGTTCTGGAAATTTCTAGTCACTATGCAACTGAGAAGTTATACTAAAAAACGGGAGGCAATGTAAGTAAATGATATAATGGTTAGAGGAGTTTGAACAGAGTTTTTTCCAATCTAGTGATGAAAGGTTTTATACTGAAAATGTGAGTTGTGCTGCAAAAGCTAGAAATGTGAAAGAGTTCATCTGTAGGAGATCCCTTTTTCCATTTCTGTTTGAAGTTCATTCCATGGAGAAGGAATGGAAAGATAAAACTGCCCCAAAAAGCAGACACAGGAATTTAAAGAGAAAGGAAAATTAGTCAGCCACCATGCACCGCAATTCACCACTGGAACAATGAAGATGCATGAGATCAGAGGGGTGTTCCAGACAAAAGTTGCTGCAAGGCCAAGGGCAGACCTCAGGGGAACAAAAGGGAGCCAGTTCCTGCTCCGCCCTCCTCCTCAGCTCACAAGGCTGTGTCATCATAAGCTCCTTGCTCATTAGAAGTGGGAATGACCAGTTTTCTTCATGCATCTCAAAAGCAGTTTTGGTATAAGTGAGATGATCTTAATGCTATCAAGTCACCTCGGAGGTCCAGCCAAAATCAGCAGGCGAGGACACTTAGAGAGAGTAGGCCAGGTCAACAGCACTCCCACATAACAGCGTTTTCACCAGTTTTATTCCTATCAGGGGAGTGTAAGTGGCTCTATTAACATCCCATCGTGAAGCAGGAAGAACTCAAAGTGCCCCCACACAGGACAGCCGAACATTAGAAATGCTCATTTTGTAATTGGGTCATTTCAATCTTATTCACTGATATTAGGCTCCAGCTATTGGTGGAGATACTTCTGAGCAGTTAGGTTAAAAAACACACACACACACAACTGCCCCCCGATCATCTCCCTCTTCCTCATGTGTTGGAGAACCTGGGTGATCCGGCAGCGCAAGGGCAGGTCCCCCTCCCCTTTCTATTTGGACCCCAAGTGAACAGTAAGAACTAGTCCATCAACTGTTCCTTTGTGGGGCCCTTGCCATTCCTCTACTCAGCAAAAGACAGTTTCCTCTGTGTTGCAACTCTATATTTGGCGAGAGGATGGAGGGGTTGGCACGACCGGAGCTGGCTACTAAAAGCAGGCACAGTAAAACCCCACAATAATTTGCCTCTGTTTCAGCTTGGCACATCATGTTAGGGGCTGGAACAGAGAAACGTTTGTAATCAATTGCAACTGGGAGGAGGGAGATGGTGCTTCTGTAGAAGTCCTATGTGTTTCCCCCCTCTTTCAGCGGCAGAGTCACAAGCCTCACTTTTGTTTTTCATATTTTAAATGCAGCCTGTACTGAACTTGCCACAGAAATAGATCTGCACTGACACTCCCACTCTCAAGCTGCCGGTGCTGCAGTGGCAGGTTTTGACATTGCTTGAGCCAACCCCGAAACTAGAAGGTTGAAGTAGAATTAAAGAGGTAGCTATGTGAATAGACCCACTTCCTGGCTGGAAAACCTGGATCATATTTTATTTCCATCTCTGACACTCTTACAAATCTTTAATATCACCGCTGTGCTCGTCACATCATGATTGCCACATTCACAAGGCCTTGCTAAAAAAGAGAATTGCTTCCTGACACAGGCATATTTTTTTGCCGAAGTGAAAGGGTACAGTGAGAATTGTCCTCATTGGGACAAGCTCTAATGCAGAGGCCTCATCCCTGGAAGTCAGACGGATGGAACCACTGCATCAGGACCAACCATCAGAGTGGGAGGTCAGCATCAGGGAGGCCTAGAGCGAGGCCACAGGAGGTCCGGGAAGGTGGGTGGGAAAAGGCATCAAAGGGGGAGGTCTGGAAAGGCAGCCCTAAGTGTCAGGGGCACTTGCCGGGGGAGTCCTCACCCTAGCGCTGAAAACCAGAGCAGCCCTTAAGCTCTTGGAAGAATGCTAGGTTGCAAAAGGAGGAAGGAGAGACCAGAATTGTATACTGGTAATACTGGTTAGCATTTATTGAGCAACTGAGCCAGGCAAGTGGATTAGCAATGTTCTGTACACCGATCACAGCTCTTATCATGATGCATTTTATCTGTTTATTCACTCTTGTGTCTCCCACTGGATGTGAGCTCCTTGAAGGAAGGGCCTATGTCTTGATGACCTTACAAGGAACCTGGCATATAGGAAGCATTTGGTAAATGTTTGTGGATTGAGTGAGTGAGTGACTTTATATCTTTCAACAACCCTGCAAGGTGTTATTTCCCATATTCTTGCTGACAAAACCAAGTGACGGAAGAGATTAAGAGTCTTGCCCAAGGTCATAGACGAGTAATTGCAAAGCCAAGTTTTGAATGCTCTTTATGTTAAGCCACACTGCTCAGGGGACCAAATCAGAACTTAAAAATGAAGGGGCAAGAGAGATCCCAAATTCTGGAAATGGAGTTCAATGTGGGGAATTTTTCAAATTAAAAGTTCTCTGGATGGTGAAAGTGGATCCAGCACCAGGGCTGACTTGCTGGAAAATCCCTGAGCTATTGATACCATGCCGACCACATGCGCTATGCCCCTTGCTCCTGTCCTGCCCATCCCTGCTTATGAGACGGGGGTGAGCTTGCCAGACAAAATCTAGGACACCCAGTTAAACCTGAATTTCAGATAAACAACAAATAATTTTTTACTATAAGTACGTCCCAGATATTGCACGGACATACTTATATTTCAAAAGCATTTACTGTTTGTCTGAAATTCAAATATAACTGGCATCGTGTATTTTCATCTGCTAAACTGGCAACCCTAGATGGGAGCTGGTTTTAGGGACGCATGTGGGAATCACGAGGTAGCTTAAACCACCTCCAGAGCCACATGGCTAGTTAGAAGGGGGCTCAGCACTTCCATGACTGGGTGTTCAGTGGGGAGCAAGTGTGCAAGAACAGCAGCCCATTGGCTCATCTAACAGCATCTTGAGTGCCTCTTGGTACCTCCACAGAAGGAGAGCCCGTTGTTCCTGATGCTGCTTCCTTCCCCCGTGCATCTCCCATCATGCTTCCCAAGAGAGTACGCGGCTGGGCTGCTTTCTCACTAGTCAGTATGGAGGACCGGGTGCAGAATAAGTGCTCAGAAAACAGTTCTTGAATGACTGAACAAATAAGTTTCAGAATGTGTCACCTCATAAGTGGCTGATCTCCCTGATGTCCGGATTGTCCATGGTCAACTTTGGCTGCATAGTCTCAGGTTTACTCGGTTGTGGCTAGAGTCTCAGGGTTAATTAGGGACACAGTGCAAAAGCATAGGAATTTTTTTTCTGAAACAGCTCTTTGGGCTGTTTCCTTAGGATCTGTGAGTATGGCAGGCAATCAAGAACATTTTATCCTGTCCAGGACACATGGCCTGTCCAGTATGCCATCTTTAGACTATCAGCCAATAAGCTGTACTCGTTAAAGTTAGGATGATTATATAATTTATTTAAACTGAGAAACTTGGATGCATAAAAGAAGATGCTGTTCATAAAGCTGTTAGGCCAAATGATGTACATCTGAACTGTCCTGGACATTTAAATTCGTCTGAATAATAAACACCCTCTAGAATCCCCTGGCTACTATAATCTCCAAATGCCACACTTTGGACACGGCCATCATATAAATCAGTAAGCTACTGGATGCCTTCTACTGCTTTTCCCCAAGGTAGTTTATCAGGAGAGATTCCGTGAGATTTTCCTCACGAATATGATTCACAGAATATTTTGCTGAGTATATTTCTGTCTCCACTTGATTGCAATCTCCTAAAGATGATGGTCCAAGTCATTTCCCTTTGTATTCTAGCACCTGGCACGTTCCCGACTCTTAGAAAGTGTACTTGTAGCAATAGCCATAGGCTGTTGTGCTACAATAACAAATTTTGGTGGCTTGTAAGAAAAAGAGTTATTTTCTTGTTCATACCATATGTCCACTGTTGGTCAGCTTGGGCTCTGCTTCGCTTCCTATTGAATCTGGAACCCAGGCTGATGAGCAGTTTTTATCTGGAATGTTGCAGTTCTCATGGCAGAAGGAAAAGAGACAATGTTGAACCACAGACTGGCTCTTAAAGCTTCTCCTCCGAGGAAAGAGTCACTCCACTTGCACTTCATTGCCAAAGCAAGTCATACAGCCAAGTCTTCTCCAGTGAGGAAGAAAAGTATGACTCTCCCACAGGGAAGAGCAGTAAATGTTACGAACAATAGTACACAGTCTACCACAGTCTCCTGTTAATGTGAATGGAATTAAACTTAACGTTATGACTTAATTTAATAATGGGATGGGGTAGAGAAAAGAGCACACTCTTGCGTATAATATTTGAGGAACCCAGTGTGTATCTTTGCCTTTCTGCTTTCTGTTCAGGCACATTTGCACCTGGGAGGGATGAGAAAAGCTTCAGTTCGACTCTTTTCCTTCCCCATCTAGAAGGATTATCCTTCTCTTTTACAAAGGTCATGACTAAGAAGAGAGTCTAGCTCTCCCAGCAGGAACAAGGAACAGTATCTCTCTGATTCCAAACCATTCTAGCCCTGAGGCTATGAAATGAATTCCTCCAATTACCTGACACCTACCAAGTGCCAGGTACCAGACCCTGTACTGGAGCCCATGAAGGTTGAAATGTGTCAAGGTTCCTACCTTTAGTCAGCGTGTACTTCGGTAGAGAAGCAAGACATGTGCAACTAATTCTAGATGAGGTAGAATATGTCAAACCCTTGCTGCTTGGAGTTCCTGTATTAGAGTCCACTTGGGTCTCTCTGATTTCAAATCCTGTACAGATTAACCAGACACAGCAGTAGCAATGGAGCCCCAGTGGTTATAGAGTGAATCCTGCCTTTTCCAGCAAGCCTTTCTCATCTCTGGCAGAGGAGATTGAGTTCTTACCAGACTCAGTGTGACCCCTTCACTCCGCCTCCTATGCTGTATGCTTTGGATGTAATTATAATGATGGTTGTGTTTTCTGTCTAATATTTGGGTGGATCATGGCCCACATGATCCAACCCCCTGAAACACAGTTATACAAATACAATTGGATTTTTCTTTGGGATCCCACATTAGAACGGGAGAGGAAATCTGGTCACAGTCTAAAGGGGACCACTTCTACCCAGAGGTGCTGAGCAGGCAAAACAGGCATGAGCAGGGAGTCCTTAGGATCCACCCCTGGCAGACCACAGGCCTTCTCAGCCATGGTAGCCCCCTTTCCAAGGCCATCCTAAAGACCATAGCACTACCTCAAGGGAGTCATTAGCACCTAGGTGAGCCATTTCCATCACCCATGTGTCACTAAGTGGTTTCTGGGAAATTTGAGAATTATCTAAGATCTCAGGACACATCTTTTAAAATGATTAAGGTTCAACTATACTTCTAAGCATACTTCCCAGCAGATTCTAGAGCTCTGATTCATTAATTTACTGGTGATTTAAGCAATTTGCCTAAGGTCACATACTTGATTGATTGAAGCATTTTTTAACTCTAAAATGTTGACCCTACACACGAACTGGAATTTGTTAAGACAATTCATGGTAAGAATGACAGAGCAAGTTTTCCTGAGTTCTGTGTTTGTGAAGACATCTATTTTTAAATTTTTTCAGTTTCTAAGTGTCACGTTAAATAAGATAATTCTGGTGAGCATGTACTGCCTGTTTCACAATGGTACTGGTTCTTTAAAAGTCAGATTTCTGAGTCATGTCGAGTTATTCACACAAACAAAACCTGAACCTGGCAAATGGAATAACAGAGGCAAACACAGTGACATCACGTGTCTCTTCTATAAAAGGCTAGAGAGACCCCGAAAGGAAGTTTCTCCAGGAATTAAGGCAAAGTTGAATACTGAGCAACACCCAGTTACCATGATAGATAAGGAGGAATCCTATATGGTGAACTTGACGAAACTAAGATCTGGTCTTTAAGAAGCAACAAAATGCTGCTGATGTGCAATTTAACTATTTAACAATTAAAACAGAGGTGGATTGTGAACTCTACTGGCTCCATGAAGATCTTCATACGTCTTGGGTCCTCCTGCCTTTTCTCTAGGAGTCAAAATACTACTCATTTTTCAGGACTAACTCATATTTATGAGTTTCTTGATCCCTCTGGATGGAAATAACTTCTTTCTCCTTGGCACTCTAACGGCAATTTGAATAAGCATCCTTCATCGCCCTCATCATATTCTAGCCAAGCACAAATAATAATTATCTTCACGTTTCATTTCCTCTGCTGTATAATAAGCCACCTGAAGACAGGGATCAGGTCTTTTCTCCTTTGTGTCCTCACAAGTTCTAGCATGGTGCCAAGTACATATTCTACATTCTCCAAATGTTTGTGCAATTAAATGAAACTGAATTACATTTGAATTGATAGGCCCGGGGCTGGGGCAAAGCCTGAAAAATGTTGTCTATTGACGTAAAAGAAACCAAACAAACATTGAGAATTTTAACCATCAGAGTTAAGAGAGGGGAACATGTACTTTTCAAGCTTGAAAATATTTTTTTTGCTCCCTGTGTAGTTTGTATGATATGTTTAATATATATTATCAAAAAAGAGTAAAGTGTATTATGCTTTGTGCTTATAAGCAAATGTTTCCTAATGAAAATATTAAAAAGACTATGAAATATTACTTTCCTCTTTTTCTTTGCTTACACCATCCTGAATAATATAGGGGCACATTAAGGACCTGTGTTAGGAAGTTGGCTTTTTTTCTTTATCATCATAAGCTGTTATATTTTTATTCAAATTTGATGTTCAGGCTTGATAGCACATTAAGTCTTTTTTTACCCTCCTTATTCAGTGGGGGAATAGAGGGCCAGACCACTGGAAACATTGTACATTTTATGAGTGAACAAGGCTTAGGCCAGCTCAGGCTAGGGTGAGGAAAAGATTAAAGGGACAAAAGCCAGCCCATGACACACTGTCTGTCTGTGGGCCTTGTTAAATGCCTGGCAGATGTAATGCATACCTCTTCACAGAAGACTCCTTGAGTAGATGCATCGCTCTAGTCTAGGGTGACATTTTGTGTAGCCAAGTGTGTATACTTTGCTTGTATTAATAAAGAAAGTTTGTACAGACAACATTTGAAATCTATTGATACTCTAGGTAGTGTATGTATATGTTATAAAGAACCAATATACAAGTGGAATGGATAAAAGAAATAATATTTGTTGGGTATCTCCCATGTGCATACAAGGTAATGGGCCTTTAAATATTGTAACAATAATGATGATAGTAAAAATAATGTTATTTTTAATGAGAGCTTACTCTGTCTACACATTGAGTCATTTAATCCTTTCAGCAAAACTTACAATGTATTCTGTCCATTTTATAGATAATTTTCTTTACGAAGCTCTGTTCAAGGTCACACAGTCAGTTAGCGCCAGAGGCAGGATTTGACCTTTTCTAGCCAGGGATGGTGTGGTTGCAGGGTCAGACCTCATCTCAGTCTAGCTCAAGGAACAAAGGAGATTTTTTTTTTAAATAAAATTTTTACTTTAGAACACTTTACACAGGAAATTTGTGAAGATAGTACAGATTTCCCTTATACTCAACACTCAGTTTCACTTATTGTTAATAGATTAAATTAGTATAGTTTATTTGTTACAATTAACAAATCAATATTGACATCTTATTATTAACTAAACTCCAAGGTTTATTCAGATTTCCTTAGTTTTTAACCTAACGTCCTTTTTTAGTTCCATGATCCTATCCAGGATACTGTATTAAATTTAGTCATCATAGCTCCTTGGGTTCATCTTAGCTGTGATAGTTTCACAGACTTTCCTTGTTTTTGATGACCTTGACAGCTTTGAGGAGTACTGCTCAGGTGTTTTGTAGAATGTCCCTTAGTTGAGGTTTCTCTGGTGTTTTTCTTAGACTTTGTGATTGCATGTTTTTGGGAGGAAGATGACAGATGTAAAGTACCATTGTCATCACACCATATCAAAGTTATGTACTATCAACGAGGCTTATCACTGTTGATGTTGACCTTGACCACCTGGCTGAGGTAGTCTATTCAGATTTCTCTAGTTTAAAGTTACTCAAAAAAAGTTTTTTTTTGTTAAAATAATGCAGAGAAATCTCACAGAAATGAATTATACCTGGTTCCACACGGATTGAAAATCATCAGGAAGGCAGTCTCCAATATTCTCTCTTTGGGACAGCACGGTCTCTCATTTCCTTTACTTTGGGTGTTTTCGTCATTATCTCTTCTTATTTTTTACTAACTGGTGATAGATGTCTGGCTCTAGGTAACTCTGTTTCCCTTTTCTCTTCTCTCTGCTTTTTGACTTGGCTGCCAGCAAACTGCTCCACATCCCTCCACCTTTTCCTGGTCACGGACCTGCTTAGCACACATCTCACTTTCTTCTGGTTTATTTTCCCCATTCCTGGTGCAACTTGATCCCACCTAGAGACAGTCTCTGTCCCCAGGACTTGTCCCTGAATTAATCTGACCCTTAAAACAACTCTGTGGGGTAGGTAGAATTATCTCCATTTTATAGATGATGAAGTTGGGGTCCAGAGAAAGCTAAGAAACGTTCCAAGTTTCTATAAGTGATAGACCTGGCCCGTAAGCCAGGTTTTTCAGACTCCAAAGCTTATGCTTGAAAGTCTAAAGGCACAGCATTGTCCTTGGTGCCCTTCTATATTGTCCCGCTTAAACTCTTGACAATCCTCTGAGGTTGAGCAGCTTGCCTGAGATTAGCCAGCTAGTAAGTGGTGAAGCTGGGCTTAGACTCTGGTTTTTCATAGTCTGAAGTCCACCACACCAGCTTGCCTTTCAAAATATTGCAACATGTAAATTAACCTGGTGGGGGCTGGCCCGGTGGTGCAGCGGTTAAGTTCAAACATTCCACTTCTTGGCGGCCTGGGGTTCGCTGTGGTTTGGATCCCAGGTGTGGACATGGCACCACTTGGCAAAAAGGCATGCTGTAGTAGGTGTCGCACATATAAAGTAGAGGAAGACGGGCATGGATGTTAGCTCAGGGCCAGTCTTCCTCAGCAAAAAGAGGAGAATTGGCAGTAGTTAGCTCAGGGCTAATCTTCCTCACCAAAAAGAAAAAAAAATTAACCTGGTGAATACCATTGCATTACCCTGTTCTGAAGAGATACCAATACAGATGTGAAATCTATAATGCCTAAGTATCTCTGACTAAATCAGTTCAGATCCTGGCTTTGGCATTCATTAGCATTCACCGTGAGCAAGTACTCCACACAGATAAGGGAGCTGTAGATCTGGGCCATGTTATTAAAATTTGTACAAGGCAGTTTGCAAGACTCGTGGATGGGAAGGACAGAAAGATAAACAAATTGGAAAGAATACTGAACCTCCCATAGGTGATGAATCTGCTGTTTTGTGAATCTTAATGTGTATATGTATGCAGCTCTAAGGTATTGGTATAGATGATTGGGAACTATGAAAGTTGAGAGTGTTTCCTGATAACCCCTGATATACTGGGATATTGAGGGATTGCCATGGCTTTGAACTTGCAGGCAACAGCCCCACGTAATCTTGACTTTTCTCAGTATGGTAGTGAATATAGTAGAGACAAAGTAGTAGTGAAGGTGAAAGATGATGGCAGCTTGGACTAGGTGGTACCAGAGGAGATACAGAAAAAAATGAATGGTTTCAAGATATTGAATGTGGAGGTGAAGATGTGGAAGTTGTCAAGGATGATGGATAGGTGGTAGTGCCATTTATTAAGATAGAGACACCAGAAAAAGACCATATTTGGTTGGTGTAGGGTTGGGCAATCCTGACTATGGATTCTTTAGGTGCCCAAATGGAGATGTCAAGGGTAAACTATCGATATATGGAGAGGTCTGGGCTAGAGATAGGCATTCGTGAGTCATCTGTATCAGATAAGTAACACTGTGGCTATTGTCCAAAGCTCCTAGAGACAGCAAAGAGTGAAAAGATAAGAAGGCCTAATTGCTAGATAATGATTAATTTGCAAAGGAGAAAAATAAGAAATAGGCTAATAAATTGGACACAAGCTGGAAAAAATCCAGGCAAGTAAATATGAGACTTGGAAATAATCCAGTGCTCGGAAAGAGAGTATTTCAATAAGAGAGAGAAATGATAGATTAGCAGACCATGGAATCATTAGTTAATTCATCAATTAATCAAACAATTAGTGAAAATTTCTGCTGTGCCAAACAGCAGTTAAAAACTGAGACTATAAACACTATTAGGATCCTGATAAGCTTAGCTCTTTGACATGGCTTTCCTGAGTTGAGTCAGGAGCTGGCTGTGGATTATCTATGTTAGCCATTCTCTCCTGATTTCTTCTACTCTTTTATTTTTGTCCTTTCTCTGCTTCTTAGCACTTCCATCAAGGACTAGGCAGGAATAAGGAAAGGAAGTTATAGCAAAAGCACTAGCTTTTCTGGATATTTCCTGGTGCTGATAAATACTTGATGGTATAGGAATAAAATCCTGGGAACCTCAGTGGCTTTTAAAATTTTCTGTTTCTTATTTTCATCACTGAATATCAGAAGTTGGTGCTACTTAAACTTGACTACAAAGTGTCTAGCTCCATGTATTTTCCTGACCAGAATCATATGGTATTTCAAATTAATTCAAGCAAATATAATGCATCAAGAAAAAGTAAAGAGGGGCCGGCCCGGTGGCTCAGCGGTTAAGTGTGCACGTTCTGCTTTGGCGGCCCTCGGTTCGCCAGTTTGGATCCCGGGTGTGGACATGGCACCACTTGGCAAGCCATGCTGTGGTAGGCGTCCCACATATAAAATAGAGGAAGATGGGCACGGATGTTAGCTCAGGGCCAGTCTTCCTCAGCAAAAAGAGGAGGATTGGCAGCACATGTTAGCTCAGGGCTAATCGTCCTCAAGAAAAGAAAAGAAAAGAAAAAGTAAAAAAGCTAATATTATTGAGGAGGCAATATCTACTTATCAACCATTTAACATTTCAATGTCTTTTCATGTTCAAAACCATCTAAACATTTAGAAGGTAGTAACGATGTAAAATTAAATATAAGATAGTAGAAAATAGTGTCCTATCAACAAAAGTAGTTATTTTCCTTCCTCAAATGATTGTTATCTCAGAGGAGGAAGAGCCTTGATATGTCATGTCAATGCTGTTGCACTGGGATGGGATAATGTAAAAACTCAGACTGACTTAAAAATGTTTTTAATTAGAGAGAAAATAGGATTCATTTTGTGAGAATTCTCTATTATAGAGAAACTGCTTATATTCTTAATGTATCCTGACTAATATTGACTAGACATTATTTAGGATTATGGCTTTCAGACTCTTTTCTCTGTTGGTATAAAATGACACTATGCAACATAAAAGCAGTCTATTTGCTGGCAAGCATATAATTTAAATCAAATGTATTGTCTTGCAGTTCTACACCAGAAACAGAGCCAGGTCTGGCATTAGGTGTCATGGAAGTGGCAAAAACCTCTCTTCTGGGATCCAAGGTTTATCCAAATGTTCTGTGCTCCACAATAGCGCCATGCTCAAATCCCACCCTCAACCAGCCACTGTGATAAGCATTTTCCATTACTTACTCCTTTGAATGAAAGCACTAATGTATAAATACTATCTTGCGTTGATAACATATAAAGTAATTTTTTCATTCTTATTTATTTATTTATTTTGGTGAGGAAGATTGTCCCTGAGCTAACATCTGTGCCAATCTTCCTGTATTTTGTATGTGGGACGGTGCCACAGCATGGCTTGATGAGCAGTGTGTAGGTCTGCACCTGAGATCTGAACCTGTGAATCTTGGGCCACCAAAGCGGGACACGGGAACTTAACCACTACACCACTGGGCCAGCCTCTAAAGTAATTTTTTTAAAGATGAGGCACTTCATTACTTCTTGGAAATGAGACATTTGGATATGGGAAATAGTCAATTAAACACTCAGTACCATGTTAACCATCTTGTGTGATATAAAATTAGTATATTTGTTCCATGTCCTCAGACAACTTATATTCTTATTTTAAGCTGTATCAAATAGGAAAAAAGCTAGGTATTCATCTTAACATTACAAAGAAATGAGAAGAAAGTAAAATCTGGGAAAACAATGCATTCTAAACCAAAGGAAAAATGACCAAAAGATATTCTAAGTTTGAGCTAGGTATTTTTTTTTTTTTTTTTTTGAGGAACATTAGCCCTGAGCTAACTGCTGCCAATCCTCCTCTTTTTGCTGAGGAAGACTGGCCCTGAGCTAACATCCATGCCCATCTTCCTCTACTTTATATGTGGGACACCTACCACAGCATGCTGTGCCAAGCAGTGCCATGTCCGCACCTGGGATCTTAACTGGTGAACCCCAGGCCACTGAGAAGCTGAATGTGTGCACTTACCGCTGCACTACCAGGCTGGCCCCTGAGCTAGGTATTTTAATGACCTCTTAAGGAAAACAAAAGTAGCCAGGTATCTTAGGCAGGAACTTCAAAATTCCACCTCAATGGCCCATGAAGTTACCATTCCTTGTGTTTATAATATTATTATTACTCTTTGTTCTCTGGACCACTCATTTATTTTTCGTATGTCACTTATTTACATCCATGATTTATCTACTTCCACAACTGATTCCTGGATGTGATATACTATGGAACTTTGCTTGTCTTACTGCTTGTCACATCTCAGCAAGCCGTCCACCAATAGCCTGAGTCAATCTTGACCACAATTGAAGTGCTGGGACTCTATACTTAGGAGTTACCCTAACACACGGGCCTGCCTGTGCAGGGGTGGAAAGGGGGCCTGCCTGTCAAGTAATACCATTCCCTACATTCTCAGGAGAGGGTAGTTTATTTCTGCCAGCCTAGTCCTGCTGTGGACCTGGTAAATACGGAACTTTTGTTTTTACTTTATACCTTCCTCCCCCCAGCCCTGAGCTTTGTCATCTGTTCCTCCCAACCAGCTGCACTCTAGTTCATTATTCTGCATGTCCCACTTCCTTCTCATGGGGCTTACACTTATCTGCAAGACTGACACCTCAATGTTCTGGACAGTGTCATTCTGGATGACAGTGGTCACTAACCAAAAGTGAGGCAACCAGCGAGTCAGAATATATCACGAGTACTCGGAGAAAAACAGTTAAAGAAAAATTACGTGAATGGAAGATAGAAGTCCAATGTGTTTTGAATTGATTTGGCTAGGATAGTATGGTATTAAATTATCCAGTCATCTATATGCATAGCCCGAAATTCATTTTTGTGGTAGCTAAATCTACAATAAATCTGTAAGAAATAGACATCCATAAATAAAATCAGCTGCCTTATAATTTTTATTGGCTACAATGAGAGAATAGCATAAATAGTATTTTGTTTCTATCATAACACAGTTATTAAGTCAGAATAGTAAAAAATTATTGTAGTTCCTCCTAATTATATAATTGCTGTTATAGAAACCAGTTTCCTTTCTGCTGGTTAAAGAAGAGACTGTCTATTTTACAGCAGTTCAACAATGTCACTTGTGTATTAAAAAAGCACTGTTTGTATCACTCAGAATTCATCCGTCATTTTATTCTCACAAAATTTTAATCAACATTATCATTACCTCTCTGTGGAAGGTAAGAATTTTACTCCTGAAGAAAAACAGACTTGCCTTATTCTTAGGGTGGATTTTATTAAGAGCTTATTTTCATACAAAATAATTCATGAACGTTCTCTCCACTTAGAAAAGACACTGGAAAGTGCAATGGGTTCTTTCTTTAGGGATTACGCATTTCCAGCTTCGTTCCTTGACTTGCCTTGGACGTCTTTGCCTGCTTTAGAAAGTCTGCTGCCTTGAATTTGGGTAAATTTGAGATGCTTTTAGGCCATCTATAATCCAATAGGTGGAGTGCGTAATATTTTAAAGCAATGGCATTCCTGTAATCCTTGCTCACAATGCTTTGTAGTAAAGACTACAGATCTCCTTCTCTTTATTTCTTGGACGTGGCTAGAAAGGCAACTTGCTCTAGTGGCATCAAAAACTCTGGCTCTGTGACACTGGAAAAGACATCTAATTTTTTTTTTTTTTTTTTAAAGATTTTATTTTTTCCTTTTTCTCCCCAAAGCCCCCCGGTACATAGTTGTGTATTCTTCGTTGTGGGTTCCTCTAGTTGTGGCATGTGGGACGCTGCCTCAGCGTGGTCTGACGAGCAGTGCCATGTCCACGCCCAGGATTCGAACCGACGAAACACTGGGCCGCCTGCAGCGGAGCGCGCAAACTTAACCACTCAGCCACGGGGCCAGCCCCAAGACATCTAATATTTTGGGGCCTCAGTTCCTCCTGCGCAAAGTGAGATGTTGAATGGGATGTTCTTTGAATCCCCTTTAAACTACATAGAAATTGTAAAAAGCCGATTAAGCTGACTTTTAATGCTTATTTATGAGGGTTCTTTGAAACAGATGATGGAGGGACAAGAAGCAAAAGAGTGCAGGAAGAAAAACCAAAAAGCGGAGAATGTGTGGGAAGACCTGAGGGTGGCTCCTCATGGTTGGCAGCCTCGCTTGTGTTCCTCCCTCTGTTTCCGATACCTTTCTCCATGATACACTCTGAGTGATCTCACACAAGAGGGAAGTCTGGGTGTGGGCTGAAAAAGAAGGGGGTGAATTTCACTGGTTGAGAATGCCAAGCTTAGTCTGAAATTCATTAGTTACTTAAGTAATAGTTAAAATGAGGAAACATTAGGTCAGAGGAGCAGTAGCTAAGACAGGCAAAAATACCTGCTAATCCAAAATTCCCAAGTAAGGTCACTTGAGGCAAACACCAGAGTGAAAAAAAGGTTTAGTTGTATCATTGATATGGTCAACATATGTCACACCTCTAAAACATATGCTTCTTCGTAAAGTGCTGCTCAGAGAATGTTTTTTTCTCTTCTAAATTTAGGCACTCTTTCACTGGGTGTATGTGTGTATTTATTTTTTATGAAGTTATCTAGAAACCTATAATGGTCCCAAATAAGCCTATCTGCTGGCTTAGGCGCATCTCCTCCATGGCCCTATGCTTCCTCTAGCTGCCTGCCACAGTGTACTGTGGTGGTTTGTCTGCTTTTCACTGCCCCTTAACAAGAGAAGTCCCTTGAGGGCACAAATTATACCTTATTATATTTTCCCAGAATGAAAACTGCCCCCAGCTCAGAGTGTATCAGGCGTGATGTTAGGGAGGGCGATGGGAAGATGCGGGTCCAAACTTAGATGCTTATAGTTCAGTGGGAGAATCAGGAGTAAAAAATGTCTATGACGTCAATATACTGCAATAAACACTTTAACCAGAGGACAAGAAAATTCCGTTGTAAGGGTAGAAGAATGAGAGAGAGTGGCCGCAGACCAGCTTGCCTTAGAATCACTGGACATTAGACTTTTCGCATTAGCCCTAGACATGGCACATCCAGAATGAGAAACGCTGAATTAGAGCATCAATTTGCCTTACTTCCAATGAGATGATGATGCCCTGTAGTTCTACACAAAGTAACATGTGCATAGGTGCAACACAAAGTAAGGATTTAAAAAATTGAACAGACAATAGCCCACATTGCCCCTGACTCCAACTATGTGCCTTACACCCCAACCTGGGAGAAGATGAATGCTGGGTCCACCTCAAGCCTCTGCCCACATAATCTGTTCTCTACGTCTGGAAATGTTTCCCTCCACCTTTCTGCCTGATGATTTTCCAGACATGTGATAGATTAAGATGGCTGCACCAACAATATTTTTCACAGAAGTAGAACAAAGAATCCTAAAATTTATATGGAACAACAAAAGACCCCGAATACCCAAAGGATTCCTGAGAAAAAAGAACAAAGCTGGAGGTATCACACTCCCTGATTTCAAAATATACTACAAAGCCGTAGTAACCAAAACAGCGTGGTACTGGCACAAAAACAGACGCACAAATCAATGCAACAGAATTGAGAGCCCAGAAGTAAACCCACACATTTATGGACACCTAATATTCGACAAGGGAGCCAAGAGCATACGATGGAGAAAGGAGAGTCTCTTCAATAAATGGTGTTGGGAAAACTGGACAGCCACATGCAAAAGAATGAAAGTAGACCATTCCCTTACACCATGCACAAAAATCAACTCAAGATGGATTAAAGACTTGAATGTAAGACCCGAAACCATGAAACTTCTAGAAGAAAACATAGGCAGTACGCTCTTTGACATTGGTCTAGGCAGCATATTTTCAAGTCCCATGTCTGACTGGGCAAGGGAAACAAAAGAAAAAATGAACAAATGGGACTACATCCAACTAAAAAGCTTCTGCACAGCAAAGGAAACCAGCAACAAAACGATAAGACAACCTAACAACTGGGAGAAGATATTTGCAAACCATATATCAGATAAGGGGTTAATATGTAAAATATACCACGAACTAATACAGCTCAACAACAAAAACACCAATAATCATATTAGAAAATGGGCAAAAGATCTGAAAAGAGATTTCTCCAAAGAAGATATATGGATGGCCAACAGGCATATGAAAAGATGCTCAACATCATTAGCTATCAGGGAAATGCAAATCAAAACTACAATGAGGTATCTTCTCACTCCGGTCAGAATGGCTATAATTAACAAGACAGGAAACAACAAATGTTGGAGAGGATGTGGAGGGAAGGGAACCCTTGTTCACTGCTGGTGGGAGTGCAAACTGGTGCAACCAGTATGGAAAGTAGTATGGAGTATCCTCAGAAAATTAAGGATAGATCTACCATATGATCCAGCTATTCCACTGCTGGGTATTTATCCAAAGAACTTGAAAACACAAAGGCATAAAGATACTTGCACCCCTATGTTCATTGCGGCATTATACACAATAGCCAAGACTTGGAAGCCACCTAGGTGCCCATGAAGGGACGAATGGATAAAGAAGATGTGGTATTTAGACACGATGGACTACTACTCAGCCATAAGAAATGACAAAATCCGGCCATTTGTGACAACATGGATGGACCTTGAGGGTATTATGTTGAGTGAAATAAGTCAGAGGGAGAAAGTCAAATACCATATGATCTCATTCATAAGTAGAAGATAAAAACAACAAACACATAGCATTGGAGATTGGACTGGTGGTTAGCATAGGGGAAGGCGGGAGGGGGGAGGGCAAAAGGAGTGATGAGGCTCACATGTGAGCGGATGGACTATAATTAGTTTTCAGGTGGTGAACATGATGTAATCTACACAGAATTTGAAATATATTATGATGTACATCCGAAAATAAATAAATGAAGAAAAAGAAGAAAAAAGATGGCTGCAAATCTTTGCTACTCCTCTCATTGAGAGATGGAGGTCTGTATCCCTTCACTTCGAATTTGGTTAGGCTTTGTGACTGCTTGACCAATAGAATATGATAAGAACAAGCCGCCGAGACTGGCAGCTTTCACTTCCTAACTCTTGGAACGCTAGCTCTGGGGGAAGTTAGCTGTCATGTCAAATCTGTCTGCCCTGAGACTGCCATGCTGATGAGGAGCCCAGGTCCCATGGAGAGGCCCTGCAGGATGAGATGTGAAGAGAGGGAGAGGCCAGGAACACTGAGGTACCAGACAGACAAATGAGGGAGCCACTTGGGAGTGGATCCTTCTGCCTCTTCTGCCTCAACTGACATCATATGGAGCAGAGATGAACCACCCCCCTGAGCCCTTCCTAAATTCCTGACCAAGAAAATCATGGGCAAAATAAGATGGGTGTTTTCAGTCATAGGTTTGAGTGTAATTTGTTACACAGAAATAGATACCTGAAGAAATATCCTTCAAGACCTGTTTCACACGTTATTTCTCCTGGGCAGTAATTTTCCTGTCCAGGAGCAGAATTAGTCTTTCCCTCCAATTCTTTCATGCCCCTATGTTCTTTTACTGAATATCTCCCATGTGCTAGGCGCAGCACTTGGTGTTTTACATACGTTTTCTCACTAATTTCTCAAAACAAATCTGCAAAGAAGGTATTCTCATATTGATCACAAAGCTGGGGCTCAGAATTATTCAAGGGTATTGAATTTCATTCAGTGGTACATCATGGAGCTGGAATCTCACCCCAGTTCTGCCTGATTCTTCCCACGGCAGTGCACCATCTTCATTCCAGCCATTGTTGTTCTAGATTGTGATTATCTCCTTATGAATCTTCTCCCTGCGGCACACTGTGCAAGGGAGAGCTTCTATTCATCACGATGCTCCCCAGTGTCCAGCACAGCATCTCACGCTCAGTCAGTGTTCCTTGAATGAGTGAACAGCCCGCAGAACAATTTCTAGAAAATCGAGTACAAGGCCCTATTCATGGAGAAACAAGAGTTGCTTCCCACTGAAAAGGTGACGTGTCTTAGCAGCCCTTTGAAATCCAGGTTCTGCACTCCCTACTTGAGAATGTTTCCGATGGTAACAGTCTGGTGTTTAGCCACACGCCATGTCCGTACCTGACTCTTGAACAGACAACACTTCAGCAGGTTTGCAGAGAGCTAATATTGTTATCTGCAGTTGCTATGAGAAACACTTCTCTAATAAATGAGCTTGCTCTAAGCAATAGTGAACCCAGTCACCTCTGTAGCAAGGGTGCCCTTCTATCTTTTACTTCTGAAGCTGTAAGAATCGAGAATGCAGGGCTGGTGCTGACTTAAAAGGAGGGAGATAGATAAGCAGCATTAGATAATGCCGCACAGGCGAGACAGAGATAAGATGTTCCAGAGATTGGACTTTCCAATTTCCTGGTGCTCTCACCCTCATTTATTACAGATGCGAGTTTTCCCTGGGTCCCCTCCATCTTGCTGTGGCTGACATTATTACTCTGACACTTATTGGGTGCACTCCATAAGCATTTGCCTAACAGGATTCAGCAAAGAATATGTAAGAGAAAGCAGTGCAGCCTGACTCCTTTTGTGAAAGCAGAGCTGATGTAAGGGATTTCCAAGTAGAACAAGGCAAATAAAATGCCAACTTAGAGCTTAAATCCTGCCAGATGATCTGAGATAACTTACAAAATGTGCCCTTTTCACAAGCGTGTTTGTATGCAGGAATGGCTACAATAAGGAGTGAGAAACTGCAAAACAGATTAGACCTTGAGATGTTCTGCTGGGTCGTGTGGACGCCCCTCAGTGTGCAGTTGGAAACACGTGAATCATTTAGAGGAGGGTAGAGATTTTGTTAATTTTGTCCTATATTGAAAGAGAGAAATGAATTCCCATTATAGTAGCTTCACATTTTGTTAATGAATTTGATAAAAGAGAAAGATTTTGTGATGGATTGATTTTTAATTAGCTTTCTGTTTCTTTCTCTGAGTACACTGAGGTTTAATTAAAAAAATACAACCACCGTAGTCCTCTTGGGGTCAAGCAGCTATAATCTTGTGGGGTTTCTGATGTGCAGGCGCCCTTTTGCCTGCCATGTGAGGGTCTGGACTCTTGTCAGTAACATGTCAGTATCGTCTGCTGTCTGAGGAATGTGTTTGAAACTCAAGGGGAAAATATGGATCATCCACTGCTTGTATTATATTTCTTTCTTTGCATGTCTGTCATTTTCGCTGGAACATTCAGTGAAATTAGGTCAGTTATGGTTTTCGTTAGCAATGCAGCTCTTGTGTTGTACACAAATCATGCGATGTTTCTAATTATCTCTGCTTTTTAACATTGGTCTGAAACCAAATCCTTAACTATGCATGGCTTAGAGGTGTTTCCCTCTCCCCTCTCCTTTTTGCTTTGACTTCTTTCTGGGGAAAATATGAAACTTAATCTTGCAATAGCAAAAGATAATATTTTTGGCTTTTAGGCAGCTTGAAAGCCCCGGGTTAAGAGGGAAAAAGTGGATAATTACTGGATGTACACTCGTAGATGGAAATTTTTGGAGTAATTAATTGGGTGATCTAGTACTCCTAAGAGAGAGAGTGATGCTCATCTTTGAACTTTATAGCTGCACAGACGAGCCTTTGGAAGTCTCAGTGGTCTGCCTCAGGCCAAGAGTTTTAGATTTTCCAACTCTTGAGCTGTGTTCAGTTTCCAAAAGTAGAGAAGCAATTGGAAAGGATTTCTGAGGGTTCCAAAATGTGGGCCTCGATGTGATTGGCAGAGGAAGGAGAACCTGGCAAATGCAACACGATGTGTAAGGAGACGTTAGGTTGTTTTTCTTTTTCAACTGAGTCCTAATGGGAATGACATCACAAAAGGAGGTTTTCAAACGCATTTCTCTGTTGGGTTTTAAAAGCAGGATTAATTCAAGCCAGCCCTGATGTCTAGAGGTTAAAGTTCGGTGCTCTCACTGCTTTGGCAGCCTGAGTTCGTTTCCTGGTTGCAGAACCACACCACCCATCTGTTAGTTGCCATGCTGTGGTGGTGGCTCACATGGAACTAGAAGGACTTGCAACTAGGATATACAGCCATGCACTGGAGGGCCTTTGGGGAGAAAAAAAAAAAGAGGAAGATTTGGCAACAGATGTTAGCTCAGGATGAGTCTTTCCCTGCAAAAAACCCCCCCAAAACTGATCTTTTTAAAAAAAAAAATAAGCAGAATGAATTCTCTTCAGTCTAGTTTATCAGATGCTAGGACAATCTAACGGTGCAGATGTGCCTGAAGGCAGAGACTAAATGACTTCTGAATGCTTTCAGATCTGTAACTCGGTAAAGAGAGAGGAAAACCTTCACTGTCTCCTGGCCCTTTGGGGCTGGTCCTTGGTAATGTTTGTTGAGTTGTAGGCATGGAAGATTCTTAGAAGCTTAAGGGCTGAGAGAAGCTGCATGTGAGGAAAATAGAGAAACGATTTCACTTATAGCCCACCTTTTTTTCCTTTCCTTCTTCACAAACGTGCTTATTGAGTCCTTAGCAGATAGTAGGAGCAGTGATAAACTGTGGGGATTATTTAAGAGAAAAGGTTAGGAGATAGTCCTTGCCCTCAAGAAGCCCACAGTCTGACAAAGGAGGCATGCATGAGAACAGATTATTATGATAGAGCTCTGACAGAGGTATTGTAGTGGGTTCAATTGTGTCCCACAAAAATGTACGTCTCAGTCCTAACACCTGGTGCCTGTGAATATAAGCTTATTTGGAGACAGAGTCTTCACAGATGTAGTTAAGTTAAAGGTCTTGAGGTAAGATCATTCTGGATTTAGGGGGGCCTCTAAATCATTGATTTGTGTCCTTGTAAGTGAAAGGAGAGGGAAATTTGAGACACAGAGACATACAGAGAGAAGGCCATGCGATGACAGAGGTAGAGACTGGATTTATGCAGCCTCAGTCTAAGGAATGCTGAGGTTTCCAGCAGTTATGAGAAGCCAGGAAGAGGCAAGGAAGGATTCTGCCTCAGAGCCTCCAAGGGGAACCAATCCTGCTGACACCTTGATTTTGGACTTCTGGCCTCCAGAACTGTGAGAGCATAACATGTCCTCTGTTTTAAGCCGCCTGTGGCAATTTATTGACAGCCTTAGGAAACTATTACAGGTAGGTATAAAATGCTGTATGGGAAGGAGCAAGAAGCAACTGTGTCTAAAAGATCTTGGAGGACCTCTCAGAGAATGTGCTATTTAAGGAGAGTCATGAAAGGAGAGCAGTTCACCAGTTGTAAAAGGTGGCGAAAGACATTCCAGCCAGTGGGAACATAATGGCAAATTCAATGTTAATAAACATGATGTCTTCAGAAAATGCTGTGTAAGTCAGCGTCACTGGAGAATAGGGTGTGATATGAAGAATGAGAGACAACAAGGAAAATTGGAGCGAACTTGGGAAGGCTTTGTGTGGCACGCTAAGGAGAACTGGGTCTTTCTGTAGGCTGTTCATCCTCAATTTCTGTGTCACAATGCAATGTGCTTGTGAGATATATTGCAAGTAATTTAATATGAATAATAAAATTCTGAAATTTTCTAAAATAATTTGGTTTACTTTCAACTGGAGGAGACTTGAAGTTTTTCAGGTAAATAAGTCATCCTTACTCATTTGTATTTTGATGTGTTTCTTCATTGGGAGAGAAAGGGGCAGGGCTATGACAAACGTTCAGAGGATGATGTAGAGCTGTGACCCCTTGGTGCACAAGAACATCTGTTCTCTGAGTGGCAGAAAAAAGGTTGAGAGTCACTGGTTTGGGCACTAGGAATCCAGCAGAGACTGCTAAGGTGAACAGTGTGAAGAAGATGATTTTGACTTTTCAGGATAACTTTGAAGGTGGTGATAATGGACAGAAATGGAAAGATGTTTTTCTTAGGGGGCTGATGGTAGTACTTATGACCAGATTCAGCAGAGGTAGTGATCTTAGACAGTGGCTTGGGGGATGGAAAAGTGAGGGGGGGTGGTTTTCAAGAAACCTTTCTAAAATAGAAATGACTGGTCTATATGATAAGGATAATTTCTTTAAAACCTGGAAGAACTGACTCAGTTAGGGAATAGAGGAGGAGGAATAAGTTTGTGGGAGAAGATAATGAGCTTGAGTTTGGATGTATTTGGTTTGAATTGACTGTAGGACATACAGAAAGAGATGCCTGGGTTCTTGTAAAATATAGAGTACTAGGGTACCATCACCCATTATGGAATACCAGGTTGGAGAACTGCTCAGTTGAAGGAAAACTGTCTGAGGCATATAGAAGAGAGTCAAGAACAAAGCCTTGCAGGAATGTTTAATTATAGGAGACAAGAGAGGATGAGCCAGTGAAGGGGCCTGAGAAAGACTGGCCATATGTAGATGGGTAGGAGGGGAACGAAAATGAATGCTTTGTTGAAAACCAAGGAAGAGCAGGTGTACCAGTTTCCTAGGACTACCATAACAAATCACCACAAACTTGGGTTAAAACAGGAGAAATTTATTCCCTCACAGTTCTGGAGGCTAGAAGTACAAAGTCAAGGGGCTGGCAGGACCATACCCCCTTCAAAGGCTCTGGGAGAGAATCCTTCCTCGCCTCTTCCAGCTTCTGGTGGCTCTGGTGTTCCTGGGCTTGGGCAGCATAACTCCAATCCCTGTCTCCGTCTCCACATGGCCTTCTTCCCTTTGTCTCTGCATCTTAAATCTCCCTCTTCTTTTCCTTGTAAGGACACCAGTCATTGGATTTAGACCCCTCACTAAATCCAGGATGTTCTCATGTTGAGATCCTTAATTTAATTACATCTATGAAGACCCTATTTCCAAATAAGATTACATTCACAGGTGCTGGAGGTCAGACTAGGACTTATCTTTTTTTTTTTTTTTTTTGGTAAGGAAGATTGTCCCTGAGCTAACACCTGTTAACAATCTTCCTCTTTTTACTTGTGGAAGAGTGGCCCTGAGCTAACATCTGTGCCCATCCTCCCCTGTTTTTTTTTGTGTGGGATGCTGCCACAGCATGGCTTGATGAATGGTGCAGGTCCACACTGTGATCCGAGCCCATGAACCCCAGGCTGTGGAAGCAGAGCGAATCGAACTCTACCACTGCAACACTTGGTTGGCCCCTTGGACTTACCTTTTAGTGGAACACAATTCAATCCATGACAGTTAGTCATGACAAATGTCAGGGAAAGGAGGACTGGTATACAATTGGATTTGACAATAAGAAGGTCACTGATGACCTGAATCAGAGCAATTTCAGCAGAGTAGTGGCCCGAACACCAAATGAAGGGGCAAGCAACAGAGGGGGAATTATTTCTCTTTTGAGATATTTGTCTGCTCATGACTTGAGAAACCTGCAGGTTTTGATATGGTCTAGAATTCCCTCTAGAAGGCAACATCAAGAACTCAGCAGGTAAGCTCACCCAGTTTACGAACGACCTGGCAGGGGATCAGAAAGGTTAAGTAATTTCCCCAAGGTTATATAATTGGTGTTTGGCCTAGAATACAAAATTTCCATCTTTCAGAGCTCTGCTCAGATTTATTTGTTTTGAAAAATACTGAAAATTACAAAAGAAGGTAAAAATCATTCATAATCCTATAGCTTTTGTAAACGACCTGACAGAGGCCTAGGGAAGTTAGTGTTGTACCTTGGCACTGAAGGGTCAAGGGGAGTTGGGCAGCTAACCATTTCCTATTTGCTGGGGCACAAGGGTTCCTGGGACACAAGATGTTAGTGAGAAAACTGAGAATCCTGGGAAAACTGGGATGAGTGAGTTACTGTCATTAGAGGAGGGATTATGACTGAGACCCAACGAGGGCTGTGGCCCAGGGACAGGGTAGCAGGACAGAAGCAAAATGTAGCCACTGTAAACCACGGCCCAGCAGAGAGGGAGTTGGGGGTGGGATTGGTGCGGAGAAGTGGGGTACAGATTTGAGGAATAAGTATCCTAGCCTCTCTCTCCTCCCAATCTCCAATCTGCCGATTTAAGTAGAAGCTAAGGAATCCAGATTTGCAGTCCATTGAGGTCATCTCCAGGGCACTCAGCAGACCAGAGAAGGGCTGAGAATGGATCTGTGGCAAATAACCACCAGAAGCATCTACTATGTGCTAGACATTGTGATTAGCACTTTACATAAATTATCTCCTTTAATCCCAAAACCACTTGGAGAGGCAAAGATCATTAATCCCAGCATTTACAGAGGAGGGAATTTAGGCTCAGAGAAGGAAAGTGACTTCACTGATGAATGCTTTCTTATGACAGACCGGTCTTATGACAGCTAAGTGCCTAAATATTCTCTTAAATCACACAATCATCCTACTTACTCAGATTTGACTCCGGTACTTCCAAATCTACATATTTGTAGCTACAAATTTATTGATAATTTCTAGGGTTACCTTTACATATTTTTTCTCTTCCTTCTTATGCAAAGAATTTATTCTGTTATTAAAATATATACAATTTAATAATAAAAAAGCAAGAACCGAAAAACTATAGATGTGAAACAAGTCAAAGACTGAAGAAAAAACAAATAGAGTATAGATACTTAGGTTGCAAAGTATTATCTGTTGCTGCATTTGGGCTGAAAATTCGCCTTGAATTTCCTAGTGGTCAAAACAGAAAGGTGAACATGGAAAGTCATTATTGTTCACAAATAATAGAAACGAACACTTACTATGAGAGAAATACTGTTCTAAGTGCTTTACGTATCTATCTCATATGACCCCCCACGGTAACCCACGTTTTGCAGATGAGGAAAAAGAGGCACTGAGAGTTAAGCAGTTCGTCCACGTGCACATAGCCAGTAATTGGTGGAGGTGGGTTTCAAACCCAGACAGTCTGTCCCCAAGATCTGTGCCTTTAACCGCTGTACTAGGCTGTTTCTAAAGGAAACCATATCTGTTTCTAAGAGAAAGAAAAATTTTTCCCAGTGCTTGGTTTTATGTTTTCCACGGTGAGACATTATATAGAGAACCCTGAGAGAAGTACTGGACTAAGTTCTTAATGATCCTTTTTCACTGAAAGTTAAAGATTGAACGAAAATGCTTCGGTGGATCGAAATCAAGACAGTATGGTCTACGCTTGGGTAATTGAATCTATGTATTAATCTTTGTTAGTCTCACTATTTCCATGTTCATGAAATATCCTGCTTTTTTTCTTACGTACAGTACGAAATATAAGCCATGTGTGTACGTGCTATAATGCTAGTGAGAAGGATGAACGCAGAAGGAAGGAAGGGCTGGTTCTTTACAGAAATGCACGCTAAAGCAAGGAAATTAAATCATCAGGTTTGGCCCAGGGATTTGATGTTATGAGATGAAAAGCTTCTCGATGGTGGTAGTCAATTGGTGCTTTAGCCTGGAGATATAGAACAAATACATGGATCTTAATAATACTTTGTCATGACTTATTTGATGTTACGCTAAAAGGTCTCTGAACCATGACAAATGACCTCTGATCTGTCCCAAGGCATTTTGTCATTAGGCTTTTTTAAGAGTATAATGAAGATCCTTGAACGTGGAGGAACACACATTTTTACCAGTATGTTTTTCACGTCCTGCGCATAGGATTTAGAAAGTTTTTGGTCTGTGAACACTTGGCTAGCCCACAGGAGGCTTGCAAACATTTAAAACAATTTACAAAGGAGTTCACATTGCAGAGCTTGGATTAAAAATTCTTGGCATTGAGAGATTTGTCGGGGAACCCATTGTCCGATCTTCCGTGTGATTATTCATTCCATTAATAGTAGGCTTCTACTTCAGGCATCAGCCAGCATGGTTGCAGTTGTGATTTGTTGATTTTTGCTGGATCATTTCAGTTTTGGAGAGGCCATGTATTCCATCCTAACTGCATGCACGTCTGATCTATACCCGCTCTGGGAAGGTGGAAGACCTAGGGCCTATGAACTCCTTGGCAGAAAGGGTTGGCATAGGTGCAGGTTGTTGACTGCTGGAAACATTTAAGCTCAAAATATATGAGGCAAAGGCAAGGCCATGGCTGTGCCTCATTTTTTAATGCACTGATTTTTCTGGCTTTGGTTTTGTGACTAAATTTAAATGTGGGAGGATCTCGTGGGTATGTGTATTCTACATGAGAAAAAAGTTGTTTGATGATGCTATGATATTTTTATTTCTTCACTCAGGTACAGAGCAATTCACATGGTCTCAAGCCACAAACATTACCTCATAAATGGCACCATGCAAATGTGTCAACAAAACTCGACCTACTCAAATCGGATCTTAGAATAACAGCTGCTAGTGCTCTGGCTCAAGAAGCAGATGTAAGACCACCTACGGTACCAGCTCGGAAAGCTTCCTGTCAGTATGAAACTGGCATGGGCTTCCCCCAAGGTGCCAAATAATGCAGCAGATAGAGCAGCAACATGAAGATAAAATGTTAATATGATTTACTTTCCAAAAGCACTTGGGTTAGTGCCAGAGAAACAAATTAATTATAAAACAACCACTCAAACCAAAGCGTTCAGCCTGCAGCAAATATACCAGGGGCTGTTTCTGAACACTTATATTTTTCTGTTTATGGATTAACAGGCTGTGAAAATCCCCAGGAATGGAGGAAGGGAGGAGATAGTGTTGGTTTCATCCATTGTAGGACAACCCTTTGCATCTGTTTTTACAAGAAAGAACATGTAATATAAACTGTATGTGGGTGTGCTTGGGGAGGGTGGGGGGCACTGTTTAAGAGTGGAAAATTGAGAGGGCCGTCAAACATGGAGGGAGTGCCTGAGTCAGGGAGGTCCAAAGTTTTATTGCCTGAGAACCGTATAACCACTGCCAAAGGGGAAACAGGCTCCACCCTACCTGCTCAAAGGAAACCTACAAAAGCAAAGGACAAGTGGAGAAATCATTAGGAAATCCTTGCCTGAAATATAGAAACAGCATGAGTCTCTATGCTCTCTTTCATGGGATGGCTCCCCCACCCATGCAGTTCTGACAGACAGGCCACATCGTGTCCAGAGTGCTGGAAAAAGCATTTTGCAAACTCTTGTAAAATCTTGAAAATTTGGCTTACATTTGCGTCCACCCAGCTACTTGGAAGATTTTTTTTTTTTAATCCCTGCATGCTTTCATTAGAGATTTATCTTAAAGCTCTGGTTAATTTTACAGTTTATTAAAAGTCTAAGGTTTTATGGTGCAACTGAGTGTGGGCCAGGATTAAGTGTTGGAGAAGGATCAAGCTGATTGATTATACTACAGGAAAGCTAGAGGCGGAACGGAGGCAAGAAACATTTTTGCCTCTATGAATTTCATCTTGATTTGAAAGGTGTCTGGATTTGGGAGGGTCACATATACTCTGAGTAAGGTTGTCTATGGCAACGAATAGCATAGTGAGTGCTGGTCTAGGAGTGTTTTTATTATGTAGTTCCAAGGCATTTTTCACCCACTGCAATTTATCTTCCGTGAAATTGATATCTGTGAATAAAATGTAATAGTTCAGTACCAAGGCAACGACAATTACACTGATTAAAATCGAATCCCATTATGTTTATTCTCTTTGGAAATCCAGCATCTTCTCATAAAGGAGGACAAATCAAGCAAGGTATGGCTCGACTATTCTTAGTTCAGCCTCGGCGCTTTATTTGGACTGCTTGGGACCACGTATGAGAAAGATGACTGCAATTAAAAAATAGAAATCTAAAGAGATATTCTAAGATTTTTCTCTTGCATTGGAAAGACTTTAGAATGGTCCGGTAAAACAGAAAAGATATCCTTCTCTGTCAGCACTGGACGGGCCTCTTCATCAGGCAGTATTTAATTTTTTAAATTAATAAACTTTATTTTCTTAGAGCAGTTTTAGGTTAATAGCAAAACTGAGCAGGAAGTGCAGAGTCCCTATATAGTCCCTGCCCCTATTCATGCACGGCCTCCCCCACTATCCGCATCCTTTGCCACAGTGCTACATTTGTTACAAGGGTTGAACCTACGTCAACACGTCATTATCACCCAAAGTCCATAGGTTACATTAGGGTTCATTCTTGCTGATGTACAATCTATGAGTTTGGGCAAATGTATAATGAGCTATATCCACTACTGTAGTATTATACAAGATGGTTTCACTGCCTTCAAACCCTCCGTGTTTTGACTTTTCATCCCTCCCTCTCCCTTACCCCTGGCAGCCACTGATCTTTTTACTGTCTCCATAGTTTTGCTTCTTCCATAATGTCATATAGATGGAATCATACAGTAGATAGTCTTTTCAGACTGCTTTCTTTCACTGAGTAATATGCATTTGCAGTTTCTCTACATCTTTTTGTAACTTGATAGCTCATTTCTTTTTAGTGCTGAATAATATTCTATTGCCTGGATGCAGGTATTTAATTTCTACTAAATTAAGGATTCTGCTGAAATGGAAGAAACAGAAATGTGATTTGTGCAATATGGGGCAGAAAATGGACTTAAATAAACAGCTATCTGCACCAGTGAAAGTTGAATGAATGAGGCCACACCATTTTTCTTGATAGAACAGAAATGAGTTTTCCATTACAGGGCGTGCCCTCCAATCTGGAAGTTTCTTCATTGTGACAAGGGAATTCCATTCTACTGGCTTCTCGAAAAATTTGGACACTATTTGTTAGGGAATACGGAACTTCCTGTTCAGCCATAGCATTCTAGATTCTCTTTACTGCTGGATTGGATTTTTCAATGGAGAGAGCTTCTGATTGAAAGAAAATTTCCAGAAGTTAGGCCCTATCACATGAGGAATTTACATGTCATTAATATGCCTTCGTACTCTGGGGTGCTGGGTACTGTTTTGCCATAAAGGACGGTTCTGTATTGGTAAATTTCAGATTTTTGGCTTTTGTTGGTAAACCTGAAGGAAATCTTTTCTTTTTTAGATTTAACAGTGGGAGAAAAAAAGGTTTCACATAAAAGGCAAAAACAGTCACAGAAGAGATGTTGAAAGTTAGTATGAGGATGTTAAGTTTTGGGGCCATTAAAAGAATCAATTAATTATAAGACCACAGTGTGTAATAAAGCAGATTAAGGAGATGATTACTGCTTTTCCAATCCTGTTGGATCTAGGAGCGTTGGCTTTGAACATTTTCCAGTTTGATGCTGAATACCACGAGGAGACACATGGGTCTACAGTTTATTAATGATGTGTCGTTAGCGTTAGTTGAGTACTGACATGGAAGAGCTGGTGCTGCTCACTCAGTGCAATGAACATTTGACTCATCCTGACAAAGCCTCTTTTCATGCTGAAGGGTACCACCTGCCAGAGGGAGTGCCGAGACTGATTATGGTCCCTAAAGCATCGACACCAATGAATTCCGGATTCCCTCACGTTGCCTGCCACCTTTACAAATGCCGGAATGAGCATCATCATGTCCCATCCTATGGTCTTCAGTGCTGGAATGCCTTTACCGTGATGCGTGACTCAATGCCCCCTTTCCAAATTCTCAGCCTCTCAATTCTTCTGTTTTGAACTGAAGAAGATGTTTTATTCCGAAACCTTAGACTTTATAGCTGGGTCGTGTAGAACTTCCTAGAATAGATCTTGAAAAAATATTATCTGTCTAAACACGAAGAGAATCAAGGGTCAGTCAATAGTCACATTGGATTAAGACAGATTAAGTTCTTACCATAAGGCTGGGTACTAAGTTATGTACTGAAGATATATAGCCGAATAAGGCACAACCTCTAAACTTGAGGAGTTGACAGTGAGTGTGGTAGAAAGTCGTATAAACAATGTTTATAGTACAGCCTGACATGGGCAACAATATAAATATCAACACCAGAGTGATTAACTTTGTGGGAAGACCACTGTAGGGTGTGTGTCATGGAAGGTTCCATTTA
This sequence comes from Equus quagga, assembly GCF_021613505.1. NCBI lineage: Eukaryota > Metazoa > Chordata > Mammalia > Perissodactyla > Equidae > Equus > Equus quagga. The sequence goes on along the minus strand of NC_060267.1, from coordinate 24,195,111 downwards.
GTTCACTAGGTGGACAAAAGGAGGTGAGAGGGGGCATTCTAGGCAGAAAGAATTGCATATCCGAGGCACAGAGATATAGTGTGTTATAATAATTAGAAATTCATTATTGCTGGAGCATAAAGCTAGGAGGGTGACAGTAGGACAGCCAGAGGCTGGCAATCCAAGTAAAAGCCACATCAGGAAGCAGTTTTTAATGCTATTAAGGAGCTTGTGTTTGTCTTGTAGATAAAGGGGAGGCATTAAAGGATTTAATCAGTGGAGTGGCTTGATTACCCTTATGTTTTAGAGAGACGTGTGTGGGCCTCATTGTAGAAGGCGATTTAGAAGAGGACAAGATTGGACAAAGGGAGATGAGCTAGGAAGCTATCATCCATACCTCAGGTGAGAAATGGTAGCTTCTATAACAAAGAGGGTTGAAGACATGTGAAACAGAGAGAGGGCAGAATTCAAAGGGAAATGGGCAGAATTTGGAGATCTGGTTGAATGTGGGGGATGAGAGAGGAATCTGGATGAGTGCCAGTTTTCTGTCATGAGGAGGTAGTCATTGCCACACTGAAGCCACAAGTGAGGTAGAGATTACATGGAGAGAAGCAGGACTTGTGAGTTGTATGGTGGGGTGGTAATTGCAGCGGTGTTAAGAATAAAGAAATCAGGCCTGGGCGCTCTGCATTTGGGGTTGTCTGTGGAACAGATGATGAAGGAATTCAGTAGACAGTGCGGATGTGAGCATCTGGGCTGGAAGGTTGGGTTGGTGTACTTCATAGGGACTCTCAGCTGTAGGTGTTTTGTTCTTTGAATAGAAGATACAGTAAAACTTAGGTATTTGATGCTACTTGTTGGGAGTTGAGCTTGGCAGTGTTCTTGTTCCTCAGATATCTGTTATTCCAAATGACACTCAAAATTTTCATTTCAGTTTTTGTTTTAAGTGCTGATGAGTAAGACAAACATCTGTTCCTACTCTTGGTCTTTACCTTTTCTTCTTGCAGCAGAGAATAGTGATAGTACCGACTTTGAATCAAGCAGAGGTATGCCCCCCATCTAATATTCCAACTTCAATTTATGCTCTTTCTTGCCACGCTCTAGTCACCACAATAAATGCAACACCTGTCCTGTATTATCTGACCCTCGTGGCAACTCACTGCAGTAAATGCTTTTTAGCTCCATTTTAAAGATGAGCTAACTGACCATTCACAAACAGCTCTGGAATTTGAACCTGACTGATTCCAATGCCTACATTCTTAATCACTAACTTACAGTGACATTTACATTTCTCACGATTTATTTAAATAAGCCAAAACAATTTTTTGATGCATTCAATAACATTTATTTAACATTCCATGGAGTTGAAGAAATTAATAAAGGAATGCAAGTCAACACAGCCCTAGCAGTTTTTTTTACATCTCATTTACAATACAAGGGTCTACAACATACCTGGAAAAATTTCATCATCCAGACTGGTCCAAGATAATTTTTCTACTTATGTGAAAAAGACAAAAGCCTGAGTTTGGTTCTTTAGCTGGAAACATCTCCATTTGCCCACCTTATTGTGGAGGTGCCAAAGAGAGGCAGTGGATTGCATTTGAGAGAACTTGAGATGGGCAATCTGGAAGCCCTGAGTCTGGTCTGCCTCCAGCTCTGTGGACTTTTAAGCAAGTCACTTCACCTTTCTGGGTCACAGTTCCTCTTTCCCGAGATGAGAGGATTATATTAGATCAGTAATTTCCAAACTTTTTGAAGCAACAGACTTCTTCCTTATGAGGACAGCTGAAAAGGAAGCTTGATATAAGAGACAGATAAAGGATAAGGCACTTGATCTAAAAAGAACAAAGGTGTGTGGAGCCCCCATTGTCCCTCTGCAGACCCTGAGGGGGCTCCTCAGAGCACAGCTTGAAAATTATTGGATTAGATAATCTCTAATAGCAGTTCTAATATTATCTGATAGGACCCTGATCAAAGCTGTGGTGGTATTTTGTTTTCTGATGGCTTTATGTATTATTGACATATGACAAACTGCACATATTTAAAGTGTACAATCTGATGAGCTTTGATGTATGTCCACACCTATGAGAGTATCACTACAATCAAGATAATGTATATATTCATCACTCTCAGAACTTTCCTTGTGACCCTCCCCATCCTTTGTCACATCACCAGGCAACCACTGACCTGTTTTTGCCATTATAGGTTAGTTTGCATTTTCTAGAGTTTTATGTAAATGGATTAATGGAGTACACACTCTTTTTCTGTCTGGATTCTTTCGCTCAGCATAATTATTTCACGATTCATCCACGGAGTGTCTTTCGGTAGTTCCTTCCTTTTTCCTGCTGATTGGTATTCCATTGTATGGATGTAACCGTTCGTTTATCCATTGATCCATTGGTGGACATTTTGAGAGCTTCCAGTTTTTAATGATTAAAGTAAATCTGCTATAAACATTCATGCACAAGTCTTTGTCTGGGTGTATGCTTTCTTTCCTCTTTCACCTGGGAGTGGAATGGCTAGGTCATATGGTTGGGGTATGGTTTAACTTTTTATGAAACTGCCAAACTGTTTTCCAAAGCAATTGTACAATTTTACATTCCTACTAGCAACGCATGAAGAGTTCCACTTCCTCTACATCCGTCAAGCACTTGCCGTGGGCAGACTTGTTAATTTTAGTCGTTCTGCCAGTTGTGTAGTGCTATCTCATTGTGGTTTTGTGTTTCCCTAATGATTAGTAGTATAGAGCATCTTTTCTTTTTTTTTTTAAAGATTGGCACCTGGGCTAACAACTGTTGTCAATCTTTTTTTTTTTCTTCTGCTTTATCTCCCCAAACCCCCCCTGTACATAGACGTACATCTTAGTTGCAGGTCCTTCTAGCTGTGGGATATGGGACGCCGCCTCAACGTGGCCTGACGAGCGGTGCCATGTCCGCGCCCAGGATCCGAACCCTGGGCCGCCGCAGCGGAGCGTGCAAACTTAACCACTCGGCCGTGGAGCCGGCCCCTAGAGCATCTCTTCATGAGCTTATTTTCCACATACAAAACTTCTCTGGTGAAGTATCTATTCAATAACATGTCTATTCAAATAACACCTATTTTAAAAAATTGGGTTGCTTTCTTATTATCAACTTTTGAGAGTTGGTTTGTGTATTCTTGGTACAAGTCTTCTGTCAGATATATGATTTGCAAATTTATTTCCCAGTCTGTGGCTTGTCTTTTCATTTTCTTGACAGTGTCTTTAGAAGAGTAGACATTTTGAATTTCGATGAAGTTGAATTTGTCAGTATTTTCTTCTGTATAGATGCTTTTGATGTTATATCTAATGTATGCATTTAGTGCTATAAATTTCCCTATAAATCCTGTTTCGGTAGCATCCCACCAATGTTGATATGTTACGGCTTCATCTTCATTCAGTTGAGAATACTTTCTAATTTCCCTTTTGATTGCTTCTATGACCCACGGGTTATTTAGACGTGTATTATCCAATTTCCTAATAGTTTGGGATTTTCCATGTAATTTTGTTATGATTTCTAATTTAATCCCATTCTGGTCAGAGAATATGCTTTGTATGAATTAAAGCCTCCCAATGTATTGAGATTTTTTTGGCCCAGAATATGATCTATCTTAGAAAATTTTCTTGTGCCCTTGAAAAAAATGTCTATTTTGCTGTTGTAGGGTGGAGTGCTCTATAAATGTCAATTAGGGCAAGTTGTTGCTAGTGTTAATTGGTCTTCTATAGCCGTACTGATTTTCTGTCTATTTGTTTTTATCAACTATTGAGAACTGTGTATTGAAATCTCTCTAATCATAAATGTGTCTAGCAGTTTTTGTTTCATGCTGAAGCTCTGTTATTAGATGCTTAAATGTTTATGTACCTGTTGATAAATTGACCCCTTTGTTATGATGAAGCAACTTCTTTATCCCTGGTAACATTCTTTGTTCTAAAATCTGATTTCTTTTGATTTGTGTTAGAACTTTCCATTTCTTTCTTTATTTTATTTTATTTTTTTGAGAAAGATTAGCCCTGAGCTAACATTTGCTGCCAATTCTCCTCTTTTTGCTGAGGAAGGCTGACCCTGAGCTAACATCCATGCCCATCTTCCTCTACTTTATATGTGGGATGCCTGTCATAGCATGGTTTGACAAGCGGTGTGTAGGTCCACACCTGGGATCCAAACCAGTGAACCTTGGGCCGCCAAAGTGGAATGTGCAAACTTAACCATTGCACCACAGGGCTGGCCCACCATTTCTTTGTTTTAAACCTGTATGGATCTTTATGTTTGAAGTGCATTTCTTGTAGGGACCTAAAATTGGATCTTGTTTTTTTTTTTTATCTACTCTGACAGTCTCTGCCCTTCAATTGGGGGTATTTAGACTATTTGCATTTAATGTGATTATTGATGTGATTAGGTTTAAATCTGTCGTCTTGCTATTTGTCTCATCTATTCTTTGTTCCCTTTGTCTTCCTTTTCTGCCTTTTGAATTAACTAAATATTAAGGTTCCATTTTATCTCATTTGCTGGCTTATTAGCCTTAACTCTCTGTTTTATTATTTCAGTGGTTGTTGATTTACAATGTATATCTTTAACTTATCACAGTCTATTCTAAAGTGACATTAAACCACTTTAAGAATTATAGAGGAACTTTTTAATTTTGTTTAAAGGTTTACGCCTGAGCTAACATCTGTTGCCAATATATTTTTTTCTTCGTCTTTTTCTCCCCAAAGCCCCCCAGTACACAGTTGCACATTGTAGTTGTGGTCTTGCTGGTTGTGCCGTGTGGGATGCCACCTCAGCATGGCCTGATGAGCAGTGCCATGTCCGCGCCCAGGATCTGAACTGATGAAACCCGGGCCGCCAAAGCAGAGCATGCGAACTTAACCACACGGCCACGGGTCCAGCCCCCAGAGGAATTTTTTAATAGTATACTTCCATTTATCCCTTTCCAATGTTTGTGCTATTGTTGGCATACATTTTACTTTTATACATGCTACATTTTTATTACTTTTGGTTAACCATCAATCGCCTTTTTAAAAGATTTAAATAATGATAAAAACATCTCGTATATTTACCGTATAGCTACTGTTCCCAGTGCTCCTCATTCCTGTAGTACATAGATCCATATTTCCATCTGTTATTTTCTTTGTGCCAGAAGGACTTCCTTTAACATTTCTTGTAGTGTAGGTTGGCAGGTGATACAGTCTTTCAACTTTTATATGTCCAAAAAAAGTGTTTCACCTTTGTTTTTGAAAGGCATTTTCACAGAATTTCAAATTGACAATTTTTTTCTTTCAGTACATTAAAGATGTTCCTACACTCTTTTCTCACTTGCACAAATTCTGATGAGAAATATGCACTCATTCTTATCTTTAGCCCTTTTTATGTAACTTTTTTTTGCTGCTTTTAAGAGTTTTTCTTTATCCCTGGTGCTTAGCTGTGAGGCATGCTGGGACTTGAGTGTACTGACCACTTTGGGTAAAGGAAATTGGGAATAGGCCTATATATTGGCATCTAAGCTGTAGGATCCAGACTGCCCTGGAAAGTGGCCAGCATTCTACCAGGAGGGCAGGAGGCTCAAGTCAGGAGACCAGTGGCGCGGGGTGGGCCATATGACCTAGTGGAAGGGAACACAAATCTAGACATCCCCATGTTTCTGGCATCACGACTCATTCCAAAACTCTATGGCTGATGACTGAACCTTAGGGTAGGAAGTGGGCATGGCTGAACCTACATAGGGAGGCATCAGAGATCCCATTGGAAAGACTGGAAGATGGTAGACTTCAAAATAACCCAGAGTAATTAAGAGCAGAGCCAAATAATGGAAATGCTAAAGCGGAGCTGAAGATCTAATTCTAAGGCTTTAACTCTACAAAGAAAACATTTAGGCCTATGTGTATGTGTGTGTGTGTGTGTGTAGATTTGCCTAGTAGAATTCTATTATATTTTCAAAGTTGTCCTTTCCAAATGGGCAAAACGTAAGAAGCACTTTGTACAAAATAACTAACTTATAAAATATTTTTGGAAAATATTCTTTAATATCACACACTAATAATATTAAAAATGAGTTTTGTGTTAGAGATTTTGGAATAGTGTCAGGAGGTAAAAAAATGACCAAAAACATACTTTTAATGTTCCCTTTTAGTCAATTAAAAAATTCTTTGAACATTTTGCCTTTGATGCAATTTTGTTTTAACTTCCTATTGTTTGCCTCTTGTTCTGCTTGGACAAGCTCCTGCTGCCTATAGCCATCTTTGCAAATGGGGAACTCCTTTAAAAGCTTTAATTTAATCTGGTTAAATAAATTGCTAATCATCTTTAAGCAGGGGCACGTCCAAAGTCACCACATGAAGGATAATTCATAATAGTTTTTTTAGCAACAACTTTCTCCTTTTCTTGCCAAACTAGTCAGCAGTCTGGCAGTTTGGTTTTTGCAATGAATCAGAATATATGTGCCAGGCCATTTGCACCATCTGCTACAGGAGTGTCATGGGAGAGAGGACTGTGGACACCTGGTGGGTTGATGTTGAAATGTCAGCTCGAGGGTAAACACCAGCTCCAGTGATGAAAGGCCAAGAAAGCCAAAAGCCTGGGAGGAGAAGAAGCTGCTGGTACCAGCAAACAAGGTACACCTGTTTCCCAACTGGGAAGCCTGTACGTATGCCTGTGTGCATGCACGTATGATGGATGTATGTAATTTCAGCATCAGTGACTTTTCAGAGTCTTGATGACAGGATGAGATTAAGTTCTTGCGGAAGGTAAAAGACCATCAGGTAACATTATCCACGTAAGTTCTGGTAAAGCCAGTTGATACTATTTGAAGAACATGCATGTATTTATGTTGTCTATGGGTGACTTAAAATGAGATTTCTCAACTGTATCCTTTGGGAATAAAGCTGTAACCATGGGCTCAGAAAAGTTCTTTTAGTTCTGTCCATGGCATATGTCATCCAGCACACTTAATTTCAGTTTCTTTTTTTTGTTAAGGAACTACTTACTATCCCTCCAATTGTTAAGATGATTAAAACATCCAGTCGTTGAAAACTGAGGAGCGTTTAAGAATATTGGTTTTGAGTAACACAAAATGCTTGGGCATGATTGGAGGGGAGTTGTGAGCCACTTTCCAGCAGTGAACTCTTGAAGTTGATCCACTACATTGATAGCTCCCTGTAAAAATAAAAATAACTGTCTTCTGTGTGCCTGTATCTAGCTTAAATATACACACACGTTCATGCACAGAGACACACACACACACACATTCTTTCCTTCTCTCTGGTGGTACACAAGGAGTAAAGAGCATCATCAGTATCATGTTTGAAGGGATTCTGAACTTGCGGGAGTTCCAGGTCATATAGTCAGTAGAGGAGCCAGCTTCAAGGCCAGATCCTCTTAGCCCCAAGTATCATGCATAGTTTACTCTGCCATGCCGCATTATGAGATCTTTGTACATTAGTGCCAGCTTACCCCATTGCTGATAAGCAGGGCCAAGGGAGGTTCTGTTGGATGTGGTTGACCTCATTGGCATCAATTTCAGAAATTCAAACCCTAACCTGAGCATTTCTAACTTCCTGTAGGGGTAAACTTACTGTAATGAACATTTATGTAAGTCATTTTTTTCTTGGCTGCTGTGCAGTTATAATTTTGGTATACATCTAAAATTCTTAACTCTAATTTTTCTGTTTAGATTCTCTCATCTCTCTCAAATATGCGTCCGTTTTTCTCTCCTTGTCTTAGTGCAGGCTCTTGCAATTTTCACGTAGAACTTTGCAACTTCCCAATAGGCTTTCCTCATTCTGTTCCTTACTATGGCACATAAGATAGTTTATGATGTGATCTCTTAAACTTTGCTTTCTTTTTGGCATCCTGAACTAGCTGCTGTTTCCTAAATGTAAGATATACAAGACTGTTTTGTGTTCCTGATGCTTCTCTCATCTCTGTTCCAAGCCTCTCATCATTATCTGCCTGATAAACTCACTGCTAAGACTCAGCTCCAAAGCCTCCACTTCCAGGAAGCCTTCTCTGATTGTTTCAGGCTTTCCCCTCCTTGCTCTTTTAGCACCTTGTTTATCCTAATTACATTGCTCTAATTATTTGTTAATTGCCTGTCAACCCTGCAGCACTATGAGTACTTTGAGGGCAGAGCCTGAGTTATATTCACCTCTGCAGCCCCAGAACCAGCACAGACCTTGGCAGATAAGAGATGCTTAGCGAGAACTTTCTGAGTGTGTTGTTCCTGAACGCCTTCTGAAACCTCAGGAAGTATTGTTGGTGTTTGGGGGAAGTATTTTATGGAGCATCTGTAGTGTGTGTCTTCAGGGGAGATATTTGAACACAACTGGGAGATACTGAAAGAAACTTGACAAATTATCTACCTTATAAACATAACTAAATGCCTTGGAATTGGCACAATTTCTCAACGCTGTTTCTCAGGGGATCAGAAACTTAAATTGCCATACACATGCAGATGATCCCAGTCTTTAACTGCTGCCTAGAAAGCTCTTCAGAGGGAACGCCATACCACGACTCCAGCATACCTATTAAACATGCCTGCTTGCATACCTCCCAGAATCCCCAAATCTTCCCCCACCCACTGCAAAGAAGAATGAATGGTACCTAGATGCCCAAGCAGCAACCTGGGAATTATCCTAGAACACCTGCTCTCCCTCATTCAACAATCACCAAGTCTAGCTGATTCTCCCTCCTTCATGTTATTGCAAATCTGTTTTCTGCTCCAGTTTCACAGCCACCCCACCTCAGGGGTCACCACTTTTTCTCCCCGGATAACTGAAAAAGGCTGTGGTTTGTATCATCTCCTCTCCTCCTATTGTCCGTTCTCTACAGTGCAGTTGAGTGATTTTTTTCTGAAGAGCAAATGTGATCGTGCGTTGGTCTTGCATAAAGCTGTCTGTGCCTCTCCATCACCCTCAGAATAGAGTTGGAACTCCTTGGCCTGGCTTCTGAGGCCCTTCATGGTGTGGCGTCTGCTTCCTTCTCTAGCTGAGCTCCACTCGCTGCCCTCTAACCCCCCTCCCCATCCCGTGCTTTAGCCACATTGAATTATTTGCCTTTTCCCAAAAAGTGACATTTTTTTTTGCTTTCAGAGTTTTGAACATGATGTTCTCTTTTTCTAGAACTTTCCGCCTACTTCCCCATTCCCACTTTCAACTTCCTACTCATTTTTCAGTCCTTCACTTAAACAGTATCTCTTTTGGAAGAATTTCTTTATTCTCCCAAAACTGGGTTAACTGCTCTTGCTAAGTGCCCCATGAATACGGCTATTATGATTCTTACCACAAGCATTGTGGTGATCTAATTCGTGTCTGTCTCTCTCACTAGACCGTGAATTCCATTTGCACAAGGCTAGGTCTTATTCATTATTCTAATCCTAGTTTCTAACACAGTATCTGGACACAGAAGTTGCTATAAGAGGTATTTGTTAACCAAACAAATAACTGTCAATACACATCCACATAAATACATTGGGCAATTTGCAGATACTTTGGAGATCTGCTCAGACAAAACTCTTCATAACCAATACAATCTTGACATTTGTTTTAACCCAGATACTTAAAGCATTTAAAAATACTCACCTATTTCATTCAGATCTTTATCTGTTTGCTTATGGAGGGTGAAAGGGTCAGTCTGACCTAATTAGGAGTGAAAAGGGTCTGGGGTGTATAGCCCAGCCCTATAATGCCTATGAAGGGCATGTATTGTCTTGGCCTCTGCCAATTAAAATGATGGTAAAGCAGAAGTGCAACTAGGAGAGAATTCATGTATATTCTTATGGCAGGAACAAATTATGAATTTAAGACAAAGGAGACTAAGTAGAAAATATTTTGACCTTGACTAATAGAAAGTCTGAGAAAAGTTTGTGTAGATAGAGAAATAATGCTAACTTTCTTGCCCTGGGTTACTGCTGAGGGAAGAATTTACATGTGATTTCCAATTCTTACATGGGTGATCTCATTTAAAGGGTGTTGAAGTCAGCTATCATCAGCTATACTGACTTTCTTTGCCTGGCTTCAAGACCAGGTGCAATTCATGAAACTTTTCTGGAAACACCAGGGGCACTAGTTAAAAAATGAACACACACACACACACACACACACATTAAATTGAGTTATCGGCAACAATTAGTTTGTTGTATGGATAATTTTAAGTCCTAAAAAAGTAAATAAGCTATTTGGAAAAAATTTGTATCAATGGTAGACTTAGAGAGAAAAGTCCGTTTCTAAAAATGTAGGAAAATCCTAGAATTTGTTGATGTTTTGATAGTTGGTAAAAGAGACTGTGATGGTGGTAAATCTTTTGGAAAATATCACTGTTCTGTTTGAGGATGGTTATTGTCAGTCAACTTGATTTGTTGTTATTTCCTGTGTGTACTTCTTGTCGCTTATACCGTGACTTTTTCAGCACTCCTAGTTCATTCATTTGATATTTGTTGGGAACATAAGAAGTGCCATGTAACCCTTGGGCGTATAAAGTCCCTTGAGATGAAGATGCTGCTTATGAGGAGTGCCTAGACTCATAGGATATGAACACTTACAGAAATGATTACAATTCAGCAGGGTGGGTAGAGTGACTAATTCTGCTTGGGAGAGAGACAGAAGGCTTCAGGGCTAAAGTGAGCTTTGACTTGTATAAAATCCTTTTAAAAGAGTTTTGCATGCTTTTGTTGAGGGTAGAGAATGCAGAGTGAGAAGTGGGGTGAGTGTGAGGAGAACATTCCAGCCACCAGGAATGGTATGCACAGAGCAGAGAAATATAAAGGTGGCTGGGATGTTAGGGGAAGGCTGGATGTTTTGTTGGGGTGGTGGAATAAGATGTATGGAAAGAGAGTGACAGAAGATGAAGCTACAAAGGTGGCCAGTTTTCAGATCTTGAGAAACATGGTATAATAAGTTTAAGATGTTATCACCATATTTTATTCACTTCTAAGACACTTTTTAATTCAATCAAAATTTTATACACAAATATATATACATATTAAATTGAAAGACGGTTCTACCAAACTTATATCAAAATTTTATTAATTCATTCATTTGTTCATTTATTTGTCAAACACCAAGATTGCTCTTGTGTGTCAGATGCTCTGCTAAATACTTCACTGATATTACCCTATTTTAAACAAAACACAGCTGTCTTCTTTCTTTCTGTATATCATGTACTAGATTCTTATTCAAAATGGACAACAATTTCCATCGTTTCTTTTGGTGTTTTCCTTTGCGTTTCTAAATAAGATGTGTAGACTGCTGTTTATTAATATTACTCATTGAATTCCAACTATTGTATAATTATATCATTATTTGGGGTTAGGTCAATGTTCAATATTTACATTATTATGCTTATGCAAATGTAACTCACAGATGAGTCTTATAGAATTCTGTGTTAAGTTTAATTTTTTTGGGAAAAGTTTTTGTCCTTTCTGGACATTATAATTGTCTTGTTACTTGCTTCCTTTCCTATGTACTCGTCACTAATTTTTCCCCACAATCTTTGTCAAAAGTGTTAGTATTCTCCTAATACATCCACATACATCAGGAATTTTATCAGTTTTTCCTTTGTTGAAGATGTCCCTTCTGGAGCCCTCTGCTCTTCTGCTGTGATCTGAGCCTCTTCCTCTCTGGCTCTGCTGCCCAGTTGCTGCTGTCGAAGCTTCCTTGCACCATCATTCTGGGGGTTCCTTTCACTTCTTTCCTGGGTTGGGTCCCTTACTGCTTGGATTCTGTGTAGTCCTTCTTGGTTTACACTCTCGTTTTATTATAACATCTGCTGTAGTAGCTTCCTAAGAAATTGTGTACGTGAAACTTTTGTAGACCTCGAATATCTGCAAATATCTGTATTCTACTTTAATTGATTTTAACTGAGGTGGAATTTTGCACATCATTTAGATTCCTGCTGCTTTGTATGCAGCCTGTTTTTGTTTTTCCTTTCCTAAGCTTGTAAGATCTCTTTGTCCTCAGTGTTTTAAAATTTCATCAGAATGTGTCTTGGTATAGGTCTTTTTCACTCTTTATTTTGGACCCTGAATGAACATTTTCAATCTGGAGACTCACTTATTCAGTCCTAAGAAATTATCTTGAATATTTTCTTTTTTCATTTCCTTTTCTCATTCTTTTTGCAACTCCTAATATTTTGTTGTTGGAACTCCTGGACTTCTCTCTCTTCCATTTTAAATACCTCAGTGAGAAGTAGGACAAAGACCAAATGAAGACTAACACTCAGTGGTAAGTCAGGCAGGAAAATGAAATAATGTCAAATGGTTGAATCCATTATTTTTACATATTAATACCATGAGTGGCCATTTTAAATACATGGCTGCTTAGATAGCTGGCTAGCTATTTAGGAAGTGCAGCTGCAAACCTCTGGTTTTCTAGAACATTCTAGAGCATGTGCCTATGAAGAACCTACCTCACAAAACTGACTTCATGTGTCCCAGATATTTATATAGCAGAATTTACATCTTATATTAGAAATAAAAAAATATTTGAGAATGCTTGCTTTGAGTTTGTCCAGATAAAGATTAGACCAGTGCCTTCAACTAATAGGATGAAGCACTGACCAGGAAGATCACAAATTCTGTTGGAGCATGACACACTCAGAATTTCTTCCAGAACAGCACAGCTGGAAGTGGGAGGTCTTTCCCCATTCCTTCCAGAAACTTGGCTTCTGAGGTTACACCCCCTCCCATAAGGCTTCATAAGAGCTGGGGTCTTTAAATTGGGTAATGGTTTTTGATGTTGGCTGCTGATGGAACTTGAGTATACTTAAGGAAGCCAGGTAACCACCATAAGCTTGAAGAGAATTCTTGAGATAGTTTCAAAACTTCTGGACGATTTGAGTCTTGGACTGTGTCACTCTTCAGAATCTGGAATAAATGGAGGATTAAAGCTACCTCCAAAGTGTAAGGATGAAGTCTGAAGGATGACAGGGACTCTTATGCTTCAGTTTCCTTCCTCACCGCCTATGCATTCTCCTAAGCAGAGATAATAGTAGAAACAATAATGCTAGCTAAATGTAGTAAGCACTTAGCTGTGCTTATCACAAAGTACTGGTACCAGATGCTATTCTCTCTCTTATCTTATTAAATTCTTGCAATCATTTGATGAAATAGGCCTAATTTATTTTACAACTGAGAAAATGAGAGGCACAGAGAGGTTAAGAGTGTTGGCCCAAATCACAGAGCTAATGAGAAACACAGACAGAATTGAATGCAGACAGTCTCACACCAGAGCCCAGTCTTATTCGGCTCCTCAGGAATGAAGTTAGTACTGGAAATACTCATGAGACACCAGAGGCAGCACTGCTGGCTGCTGAGGGGAGGGCCACGGTGCACACCTGTCTGTGCATGGGTGAGAGAGTTGCCATGGATGTGTAATAAGAGAGATAAGTGGTTCATATTGGCCACTTACATCGTTTTTAACTGTACATTCAGAAATCTGACTTTCACTCCCTGCATTTAACTAAAATCGTCTTCTTTGAGATTAGCAATGACCTCCAATACTAATGATTTAATATCTGATGGGCTTTGCCCCCTTCTTAGTCTCTCGGACTTCTCTGCAGCACTCAACACGTTTCTCTCTCTCCTCCGCTGCAGGTCTCTCTGCCTCTCTTCTCCTTTGCTCTTTTGTTCTTTATCTTTTACTGTCAGTCCTGTCTTGCTTCAGAAAGGAAAAAAATATCTATAATCAAACAAAGTAATGTAAAAACAAATCGGACCAGGAAAACAGGCAAAGGGAAGAGGCGTAGGAAGGATCCTGAAGGTCATGCCAGGGGTGAGATAATACACAAAGTGTCACATCTCATTGGGAACATTTGCTACAGTTGGGCCACAAATTTGAATCTCAGGTTCTCAGAGGCTACATAAAAAGTTTTCACGATTGATTGCATGATTCAGTGTCCTTAAGAGAAAAACAAATTGATTGTTCAAGAGGAACAAACATTTCGTAGAACTGAGACTCAAGAGACATTTACCTGGGGATGCAGTGAACGTTTTAAATAACATTTTGACTATAAACCCAACAGTGCATTTCGTAGGACTCTTCCTCCAGGTTTCTGCATGCCCCAGTCCCTCACTTCACTGGGGCCTCTCTTCAGTTGTCACCTTCTCAGACATGCCTCCTCGGTGGCCACATCTAAAATGGCACCCACTCTCATTCCTTTATGTCTCCTTTCTCTGCTTTATTTTCATGCTCCCCAGCTGACCTATCTTTATTAGTTCATTATTTATCTTACCCTTTAGAATGTAAGCTCTGTGGGAGCAGGCACATTGTTTTGTTCATATCTTACAGGTGCCTAGGACAGCGTATGGCACATGGTGGTATCAGCATATCATTTTGAATGAACAAATGGCCCAAATGTTATCAGTAAGCTTTAGGGGATTTAAGGTCATACTTACTGAAAAGTAGCTTGTTCGAGGCAGAGCATGACCAGCTAGTTCCTGCCACAGTTGAGTTGGTTGGCTTTTTGTAGCAGGTCACTGCAATGGGTTGAGACTTGGTGCTCAGCCAAAGAAGGAATATGCTCAAGTGAAATTGTGAAGAGGGTGACTCCTTTCCTGTTCTATAAGCAGAAAGGGTTGGAGGCCATGTTACTTCCTGAGACAGAGAAGAAGTTATAGGTTATCAAGCTGTAAAACAATAGGATAGGATCTCTTCTCAAAGAGAGTGCCCCTTAGCAGAATCGAGAATGAGGACTGCGTAGAAATGGCATGGGATGAGTGTGCCTGGGGCAGGGGTATGGCTTCTATGATTGAGTCATCCTTTGGAGACTCAATCTTTCCTTGTTCTTCCTTAAGAAGACAGGAAAAAGAAACCAACCTCAGCTATGTCCTTAAAACTTTCTGAGGGAAACCTATGCCCATTACATGGAGGTGAAATGACCTTCTTCCTGTCCTTGGGTTTTCCAACCTGAGTCGTGACAAAAAAGGCAGCCTCCAGCAGGAACACATCAGATTTATGTTTTTAAAAGTCCTATTTGAGATAACTTCCACTTTGGCTGGCTTAGCCTCATCTTTTACAATAAGGGAAGAAAGCCACCCCAGGAAGATGCTCTTCTCAATCTGCAGAGAAGGTGGAAGACCAATCTGGAAATAAGTACTTTAGGAGCAGATGAATTTCTAAGTGGTGCAAGCAGTCTGGGCAAGGGCCACCGACTTCGCTTTCTCCTATGAGGAGTCTCAGCATCATCTACTCCTCGCCTAGGCTTGGCCCAAAGGAATAATTTTTCTTCACCTTTCAGTTATCACTTCTCCTTGGCTTGGAGAATGCTATTGACCTTCTCTGAGAAAAAGGTGCAGGCTATGTAAGTCAGAGGTCACGGATTTGAAAAAACAGTTTCTTTTTTTATTAATGAAGTTATTTATTTCTTTACGTATTTTTAATCTGGTCTTTCAGAGGCTAGAGGATCCATGAGGGGCAGCAGGAAGGCAGCCGTCGGATAGCTGGAGGTACGGGAGGTAGAGCATGGAGGTGGGGGTGGGGAAGAAGTGCCCGAACTTCCCCAATTATGGTGATTTGGGTCGTTTACCTGCTACCATCCCTTGACGTTCATTATAAAAATGTGCTAAAATCAGGAGACAAGACAAAAGAAGAAAAAAATGAGGGAAACTTTAAAAAATTAAAGGGACAATTGCTAAGGTGGAGGTTAAAATTTAAAAAGAGAATAAGGGAAGAAAACTCATGCTCAAAGAGAATGAAGTAGAAGCTAAAATAGGAGATTTAAAATTCTTACAAAGATAAAAGGTTAAGAGTTTAAAAATACAAAACACATGAGATTTAAAAATAAAAGATAAAATACCATAAGCCAATGAGATAAAAGGTTAAAACATGAGTAAAAGCTATAATGGTTTAAGCTAAAAGGCTAGAGCCCATGAGATTAAAAGCTAAAAACAGACCATTCCTTAGGATTAAGGCTTTGGAACAGGAAATCAGAACTTAAAAGGCAAAAGAAAGAAAATTTAAAAATTAAAATTATAAGAATAAAGTAGATTAGGGGAACTATTGTTTTTTTAAAATTAACTAGTAGAAAAATAAAAGAGAACTGGTTAGAGGAAGTGGAGTGTGTGGCAGAAGTCTCAGGGCAGGGGCCAGCCCTGTGGCCTAGTGGTTGAGTTCGGTGTGCCCCGCTTCAGTGACCCGGGTTCAGTTCTCAGGTGTGGACCTATACCACCTATCGGCAGCCATGCTGTGGCAGCAACCCACATATAAAAGAGAGAAAGGTTGGCACAGATGTTAGCTCAGGGCAAGTCTTCTTCAGCAAAAAAATAAAAAAAACCAAAATCTCAGGGCAGCCTGGCCTTCCCTATGGGAGTGAGAGGCTGGCTGGAGGCTGCATTGATTGTGTCTTCTGCACATGGAATCCAGGGGCAGAGGGCGGAGGATGTCAACCCTAGGCTGCTGGGGGAGGATTGCACAAGCAGGAGCTGGCCTGGCCTCTGGAGACATCACAAGGAAGCATCTCATCTCTCCAACTTTTTAAAATTTGCTCTCACTTGCTCTCCATGTTCCGTTCCCACAGCCACTCTATCAGCCTCGGCCTTCAGCATCTCCTCTCTGATCTTTGAATTGGCTGCTGCCCCCTGTCTTTTCCCTCCCAATCTCTCCCCACACTGCAACCAGACTAATCTTCTGAAAACACTGTTTTGGTCATGAAATTATATTGTATAAAAGCCTTGTGTGATTTTCATTTTAAAGACCCAACTCCTAAAGGGCCTTGCAAAATCTGAATTTAATTCACTTTTTCAAATAAGTTAGAGATTGTCCATGTTTGTGCTTAAATTCAACCTTGTTTACTGCACACTTATGCTAACCCCCAAGAGAGCTGGTCATTAAGTATTTTGAAGTTCAGAGTTGGATCATAAGATTTGAAATTATTTCAGAAAAAAGGAATTCTTAATTCCATTTTGAAAAAGTCAAAGTAAATTGACATTTTGTTTTAGCTTTTGGTTCCCAAGAAAATTAGAGAGAGAGAGAGAGAAATATGGATGAAGAGAGAGCAATATTGATGAAGAGAGAGAGAAGGAATAGAACCAGAATTCACGTGCCTGTGCTTCTGGGAAAATTAGATTTTTGTTTTACTGGAATTAATACTGGAACTCCCTTATTAGTTACTCCCCAGAATGGCTTCTTTCCCCCCCTGAGTTTAAGGATATATTATCTTTAGAAATGCTTCTTGAGTATTTCTCTACTTAGTTCTGAAAATGAGGAAAATTTAGGTTCTCTCAGCGTTTGAAGGAAAAAAAAGATTTGGGAAAGAAAACGAACCATATTTAAGATATCCCTATGAGTGTTCTGCCAAAACACCAGATGCTACTGGAAAAAAAAAATATCTGCCACAATTTGCTATCTGGGAACCGCGCCTGACTCTTTAACGGGGATAAGGAGAACCATGTAGAAAATGAGGTAAATGGCAATCCTATTCCAGATAAACAGCGCTTTTAATAAAAAAATTTAGTTGAGACTGTTATGATTAAAGCACTAGTTCACATTCAAATTCTATTATTTATCAGGAAATGTAAGGGCACCTCAGAGCAAATGCAGTATGAACGTTGGTCACTGTCACATTCAGCCTTCCTAAAGACTTTTTTGTATCTTCATAATTAAACTTTCTAGTAATATTGTAATTTTCAGCCTGAGAGCATTCTAGATTCAGAGAAAAGCTTTGCATTTCTATTTTCTCATGTTGATTTCTATTTTCCATTTAATTTTTACATGGGTTTTGGTATGTCCAAAGCCTTTTATAAGCCAAATCTATGTTGCATTTGTCCTACCCATATTTAGATCCCTTGCCTCTCCTTTCAGTGAATGAAAGCAGCATTAGAAACAGAATTGAGTTTTGATTAATGGAATGTGTGGGGCTTAAAGTGAAGCAATTGAAGCTAGTGTCAAATTAGAAGATAGTTCCAGCTTAATATTATTTTTTAGTGTAAAAATGCTCAGGTTACTTGTGTCCTCTATTTTCATGCAGTTCTGCTCTCTGGCTCCAGCCTATAGCAGGAGCAGAAGTTCCCATAAATTGTGTGAAAGGCAGACTTTGCTATACTTCTCAAAACTCTGCAGGATGTGAAAGAAACCCAGAAGGAAGATGGGATCTGTTTGGATTGTCCAATAGTTCATCATTTAAAAAAATTTGTTATAGACTGAATGTCTGTGTCTCCCCTAAATACATGTGTTGAAGCCCTAACCCCCAGTGTGGCTGTATTTGGAATAAGGAAGTGATTAAGTTTAAATGAGGTCATAAGGATGAGGACTTGATATGATAGGATTAGTGTTCTTAGAAGAAGAGACACCGGCGAGCTCCCCCATCCGACACCATCACTCCCCCAACCCATGCACCAGGAAAGACCATGTGAGGACATAGTGAGAAGGTGGTTGTCTGCAAGCCAGGAAGACAACGCTCGCCAGAAACTGAGTTGGCTAGAAACTTGATCTTGGACTACCCAGTCTATGGCATTTTCTAATGGCAGCCTGAGCAGACTAATACAATATTCCTGTTTTTACTGATAATAAAAAAAGAGAAACTATCTTGAAAAAGGAAAGAGGTCCCAGAGGAGGGCAAGGACCTTGTTTGTCTTTTTTAACGACTGTATCCCTAGCACCTGGTGGAGGGCCTGGCTCATGGCAGGGACTCAGTGTTTATTTTGTTAAATGGAGGAATGAATGAATGAATGAATGAGCAGATGAAACATCTACACTTCTATGATAACTGATTGATCACCGAAGTGGATTACGAAAGGGAGTATTTCATTTCCTCCCTTAAAAGTTTCATATGCATGCCCATCTTTTTTATTTCTGATTGTTTTGGGGGTAGTCCCAACTGAACGCCATCCTGAGTTGTTCTCTTTTTTAACTCCAGATTTTATTTGGATTTCACTAGTATTTCCATTAACGCCCTCTTTCTTTTTCCAGAATTCAGTCGAGGCAACCACATTGCAGTTGGTTGTTATGTCTTCCCAGTCTTCTTTGATCTATGATTGTTTCCGAGTCTTTTCCTTGTTTTTCATGACCTTGAGGAGTACTGGCCACCTATCCTGTATAATGTCCCCTAATCTAGATTTGCCTGATGTTTTCCTCATGATTAGATTGGGGTTATGCGTTTTTAGAAAGAATCCCTCAGAGGTGAGATGCCATTCTCATCACATATATGAGAAGGCACATGATATCCACATGAAATCACTAGTGATGCTAAATTGAAGTTGTTTGTACCAAATTACTATGATTACTTAATACTTCTACAGTATTTGCAACAATAATACTTTGCACCCTCTGACTGAACATCAAAGATCTCAATCTCATCTCCTTAAATTCAGAAATGAGAACTTCTCCCTTTCCACTGACTTTATAGAAAGTAAGATTATATATAAATCTTTGTGTGTGGTCTTATACATAATGAATATTATCCTTATAGCCTAATATTTTTCTCTTTATCTGAAGAAACATAATGAAATACACTTAATAAATTAATAAGGAGGGATTTTTCTCTAACGTCCTTGGTTCGTTTCTGAGATCCACAGAGCAACTTTGATGGCATGGAGCCCAACTTAGCCCTCCCTGTATTAGCGCATTAGGCACCTTATAAAATGTAATTTATTTAATGTCCTGCCAGCCATACCACCCTCAAGTGTGATGTCATCAACACATTAAATAAGTATGTTTGAGACCTCCAAAAAAAAAAAGAGTTTTGGCAGCTAATCCAGCAGGTAGTATGGAGGTAAGTAGCAGTGTGGTCTCCCTTTGCTTACACCTGAGGAACGCACTTGAGAGTAATGCATAGGACAGTGTGCTGTGTGCTGATGGGCAGAAATAAAGAGACGTAAAACTAAGAGTCAGACCACTTCATCCTAAAAAGATTGAGACGTTTCCCTCAGCCTTATATTTTGTGGGAATATTTATGTTGGCACTTATCCATGGTTGAGTCAAATTAAATTGAGTAAAGCAGCCTCTGGGGAACAGAGTGCTTGTCCAGAAGGTAGTTCCTTTGGCCAGGGTTTGGCACATGAATGAACACTCTGCTCACAACAAGGTCTTTAGCTCGCTCAGCTTCACTCTTGAATTGGGCCCATTGTGCCTCACTAAACTCTTGAAATTTTCTTGGCTATTCCTATTTTACTTTTTGCCTTGGGATATCATTTCAGGTATCCATGGTCACAGTGTAATCAGCACATGCCCGTGACTCAGAGAGTGAGAGGTAACTGCAGATGAGTAGTAAAGAAAATAATTGGATTAAACTTATTTTGACCATAAATATTGATTCAAATTATGATTTCAAAAAGAGCATTTTTAAAATGTCTTTTTCTAATTCTGTAACTCTTTGGAACACCTATTATGTGCAAATCATTATGTTAGATGTAAAAGGGTATAAAGAGAAAGAAGAACTGGCCTTGCCTTCACATAATATGTTGTTAGACAGAAATCAAATCCATAATCCATCAATAACAAAATCCAGAATGTTAAATATAATAAAACCAGAAGGAAAATATAGCAATAGATTTTACGAAGCCATTTACATTATTAAAATTTATAGAGGTATGTAAATTGGATGGGCATTTCACTTGATTAAGAGGTAAAGGCATGCCTGGATGAAGTGGTGTGTGTTGGTCCCCCATAAGCATTTCCGAGTCTCATGAATAAAACTTCACACTTGCCCTAGCCGTGGGGATGTTATCTCACCAAACTAGAAGTCAACCTTAGATCTTCCAGAACCATAACTTGACAATTCTCAATATTGCACCTACATTCCTTGGCAGAAAAAGGCTCGCAAGATTTCTGAGTTCCTAACCTTTAAGTTTTCTTGATGGTTTGTCATCAACCACACCTGTAGTCACCGTCTTCGTTCCTTTAGCATTCCACTAAGCTAAGTACAAGCAGTTAATCTACCAACACATATTCTTGACTTTCAGAGTATTAAATGATGCAATAAATATTAGGAGGCTTTCAGAGAAAAAAACATGTGAACACATTCTAGTGATTTTCTTCAATTGTTAATTCTGACTTGTGTTTCATAATCTATGGTTCCAAGGAGACCCTATTTTGGAATGCACTGCCAGCAATAAGGACCCCCATCTCCAGGAATGGCATTATTTTCCAGGGAATCCCTACCTTTTTTCTTTGCTTCTTCCTTGTTTTTTTTTGTGGGAAAGAGAGTGTGAGGGCTTAGAAATTTTTCTTATTTTCATATATTCTTAGCAATGCATTTAAAATAATTGCATTTTATTCAAAATTTTGCTTTTTATTGTTGAAGAGCTTTTCAAAATATCTAGTTTACAAATACTCTTCAAAGTGGAATTTCTCCCTGGAAACTCTGGAGAAAAGAAATGGAATAAATGTGTATGATTTTATCTCGTTCCTTTCAGCTTTATCTCATGCTCTACTTGTACAACACTCTTTGCAAGGAATGAATGAAGTAATGCAGTCAGTTCACTTATATTATTAGGGAACACACAGAATTCTGTTAGATTGTCTTCTATACTTTCTGCAGCACCGTCTCCCCTTCCCCAACTCATAGCAACTTTGAGTTGCTAGGAAATTTTAGTCATTCTTGTGGAAATAGGAAATGTGACCTGGTCCTCCCCCGCAAGAGCAAGAGAAAGTTAAGCCTCTGCTCCCTGTTCTCCAGGCAGTCTTACCTGATAGAATTGGCCTGCTAAAGAACTTGGAAGAAAGTTTCATGGTGGAGCATGGGTTGGTATGCCATTGCTAGGGCCAGAGAGAGAATTGAGGTATGATCAGAATTGCCAGAAGGGTCAGTTAAGATACAGAAGTAATGAGGATGAGGTTGATAATGAAAAAAAACAACAACTTATATCAGTGCTTATGATCTGTCATACATTGCTTTAAGAATTTTATATATTTAATCTATTTAACACTCACCAAAACCCTGTGAGGGAGGTATCATAATTTTCTCCATTTTACATTGTTTATACGCCTTGCCTGAGGTCATCCATACAGCAGGTGAGGGATCCAGGCCTTGCGTCATGTTCTAAATCTTCATGCTGCATCTCACTGAATTATTGGAGATGACCAGCCGTGGCCTGTGTTGTCAAGTCCACACAGCTATCTATTTAGATATTTGGAAGGAGATCAGTTTCAGTTTTTGTGTTACTTAGTAATAGGTGATTAGTTACATCTAGGCCTTTTCGTATATTTACTTAGTGAATTAATAGTTTTAGTTTTTTGTTTTAGACGTGGGTGATAAAGGTAAGAATAGGTTGTGTGTTTTTTGTGTTTAGGACAAAAATTGGGAAATAAATCAGCTATGGACTTCACCAAACTCAATTAAACTATAATCCTTAGATCCCTTTTCATCATTTGTGTCCCTCTGGTGTCTATCACTTGCTAGATGAGCAAAGAAGAAAATGAGTTTATTTCTTTGCCTTTATATCTACCCATATTCAACAAACATTTAGTTTTTCCTTTTCTTTTAAGTGTCTTCCATGTACCAGTTGTTATATTAGAATCTGGGATAACAGTGTTGAACAGGACGAACACGGTCACTGGGCTATGGGGTTCAAAATCTGGTAGAGGTTATAGACAAGTAAAGAAATTTAAACATAGGTGGATAAAATAGAAGGGTTAGCTCAGTCTCTTCTATCCACAGACATCTAGATATCTTGAGACTTTTCTACTAAATGAAAGAAATTTTTAAACAAAAAAAGGCTGCTAATATAGATTCAAGATAAACTTAAAGAAATTGTGACTGTTGATCTATGAAATTTTGTAATGATGATTCTCTGGCATAGTGAGATTTCACATAATAAAAAGCATTAATGGGGGAAAAACTGTAATTTTAACATCCCCAGGTAAATAATTTAAGAATATGGCCTCAAATTGGAATAGCCCCAAATGAAACTCAGAAATATTTGTTGAATGGATGGATGAAGAAAGCAAAATTTACTAGAGTTCGTCCACCTTGCCCCTTAGTTGAGAAACGTTTGAACTATTCTTTGTAACTTGCTTAATTTCATTCCTTATGTTAATGTTTGCTTTACCAGATCTCAGTTATTTTTTCAGGTTTTATTTTTCTTTGCAAAGAATTTAGCAATTCTCTTTGTTCTGTTTTAGGAACATCTGTTGCAAATCTAGTATTGAGTTTATTTGAAACTAACAGCTGCCCAGTAGCACGTTAAGAAAAACAGTTTAGGTGAAAT
Source organism: Equus quagga (assembly GCF_021613505.1). Taxonomy (NCBI): domain Eukaryota; kingdom Metazoa; phylum Chordata; class Mammalia; order Perissodactyla; family Equidae; genus Equus; species Equus quagga. Next base: position 24,171,984 of record NC_060267.1, on the reverse strand, counting down.
TTCCCTGCAGATTCCTTTCTAAAATGGCTAGTTTTTAAAAATTTACTGTTAATTACATTTAAATTATGTGATATGAGGAAAATGGGAATGGCCACAATTCTCCCTGTTTAGCATGAGGGACCAGTGTTTTGTGTTTATGCTAATCATAATGTATTTAATCCAAATATTTAGGTATTTAAAGGCTACAAAAGAGAATAAGAGTTACAATATAAACTTGAGGCCAGCTGGCTTATCTGGCTCTTGGCTAACGCTTTCCAAGTGAAGTGCCACTGCCCAGATTCTACAAGTTTCTTTGACAAATTCCAAACTCATGTCTGCCTATAAATCACGTTAAAATAAATTTGAATGGTATAACAATCTGAGCCTTTGAGTGGAGCTTACTTTTCAGAACTAAGCAAACAACAGGCTACTACTAAAACAGCCATTGCAAAGAAAACCACAAAACTACTGCCAGACTAGACTCTACAAATCTTGGGGCCTCTGATGTCCAACTCAAGTCTTAGCTATTTCAGCAAGGAGCATTTATGAAATGTTTGCAAACATTCCTCCTCTGGACACATAAAATATGACGGCAATAATACACTCTTTAAGCGTCGAATTTGTAGAATTGCTCAACAACCCAATAAGGCTTAGCTCGTATCGCTAAATCTTCTGTAGAGTCTGTTATGCTAAGCTTCTACACACACCGTCTCTCATTCCAGACACAGCCCTGAGAGGTGAGGATTATTGCTAACCTCATGTTGTAAATGAGGAATGGAAGTTGAGTAACTCATTTAAAGTCATGTAGCAAACAGATGGGCAAAGTCTCAGGTCACTGAGCTAGCAAATGGCAGGGCTGGGACTGAGATGCAGGCCTTTCTAATTCAGAATTCCATCTGCCTTACTGCGGTTGAGGACTCATCTTTTAGGTTTCCGCCTTGACAGAGTGAAAAAGTAATGAAGAAGACATAAAGGGCAGGACTCAAGACACAGAAGCACTGGCTGTGCTCTTTCTTTTTACTCCATCCCCTGAAAGTGAAGCCCTTTCTACCTTCTCCCTTTCTTCCTCTTGCCTCTATATCCCTTGTTTCCTTTGGTCCCTTTATTGCTTATTCCTGCTGTGTACTAATATGGGCAGCCAGCCCTGGTGGTGTAGTGGTTAAGATTTGGTGCTCTCACTGCTGCAGGAACCCTATCAGGGAACCACACTGCCGTCTGTCAGTCACCATTCTGTGGCGGCTGCCTGTTGCTGTGACACTGAAAGCTATGCCACTGGTATTTCAAATACTAGCAGGGTCACCCATGGTGGACAGGTTTCAGTGAGCTTCCAGACTAGACAGACTAGGAAGAAGGACCTGGCCACGCACTTCCAAAAAATTTGGCCGTGAAAACCCTATGAATAGCAGCAGCAGAGCATTGTCTGATACAGCGCTGGAACGTGAGAGGATGGTGCAAAGGACCTGGCAGGGTTCCTCTCTGCTGTACACAGGGTCATAGGAGTCAGAATCGACTCCATGGCACTAGCAACAACAAACTAATATGGACAATTCTTCCTAAATGCTCCTCAGGGTCTGCAAAACTGTCACAAGACACAGGACACAGGAGAAGTCAAAGAAATAGCTAGATAAAAGAAAGTATGTAGGGATCAAAATGTATCATTCAAACCCCAAAGTTCTAGTTTTGTTTTTCTGTACTCTTCCAATAAGCTGGCCATAGAAAATCATTGACTGATGGCATTTTGGAGTTGAAAAGAACCATAGATGTGATCAACTCAATGTCTTCACTGTAAAGATGAAGGAAATGTGTCCTAAGGAGCAAGGGTGACATCTAAGGTCACAGAGCCAGCAAGTGGCAGATCTGGACTTGCCATGGGAGCTCTCATGCTCAGCTTACCCTCTCTCCTCTGAGTCTGTGTGACTGAGATCAACTTCAGGGCACACAGAGTAACTGCTGGGTCTCTCTCCAAGCATGGCACTCCGTGCTGTGACAGATGAGGCAGCGTACACTCCTGTAAGATTTTGAGTTCTGGAAACAGGTAGATCTGGGTCCAAATCTCAGCTCTGCCACATACTAACCATGTGATTCAAGGTATGTTCCTTGCCCTCTTTAGGACTCAGTTTCCTCATCTATAACTAGTGGGTGATACTACATGCCTCCTGTGGTTGTCAAAAGGATTAAAGGAAATAATACTCAATGTTTATAAATTGCTTGCTTGCTTTGTGTCATATTCTATGCTAAATGTTTTATATTGATTTTGTCATATAATGCTTACAATGTATGCAAAGTCCTTAGACCATATAGCAGTAAATGTGTGTGTGTGTGTGTGTGTGTGTACCCATACACATATCACTTAGGAATGTCACACACACACACACACACACACACCAGTTAGGAATTTCATTTAAGCCATGACTACATTGGCTTAAATAAATAACAGCGTCCTGTGATAGGCAGTCCAGGGCCCTTGTTCTCCCATGAAGCTACCAGGGCTCACACTCTTTCCATCTTTCTGCCCTGCCAAAACCTTGGTAGATGGCTGCCACTCACAAGGTCACAGGACAGCTACTCAGTTGTACCACCATCTGTGCTTCAGGCAGTCAGATAGTAGGAAGGAAGACAGCAAGGAGCAGAAGGTTGAATGCGGCTCTCCTAGAAACGTTGCCCAATGATATGTAAGTGCTCCTGCTTATGCGTCATTAACACCTCCAGCTGGAAGAAAGGCTGGGAAAGGTAGTATTTATTGGGGCATATTCTATCCCCAAGTGTGTGAAAGGAGTAGGTCATTGGCAATTTCTGCCATGTATTTATCAAGGTTAGGTGAAGATTCTGTACAATACAACTCAATTTATTGAGAAGTATATATATATTTATATATGTGTGTATATATATAGTATATACACACACTGTGTATTCATACATATACATTTTATTGTAAAGGAAACATGGCTACTTATCACATGTAGCAGTGGAGTCTTAGTATCTACAGAGGTCAGGAGTCTAAATATGATTTTCACATCAGCCCCAGTGAATTGGTAGCTGGGACTTGGGGCAGGGATTAATCAAAAGAAAATTATCACACACACAGAATGGTTTGTTGTGTGTTGGAGTAACTGAGGCAGAATTCAGAAAGTAGTATAACAGCAGAGAGGAGACAAATCTGCTAGGAATGTGATCAAAGGGAGAGCCACGGAAGGAAATTTGCCTGGGTAGAGAGAAATTGTCTAGGGAAGAGAGCCGTATCTGTAAGTAGAAGATCTGGGGAGTATTCTTGCTTAAGAAGTTATGAAGATGTTTGAGGGGTAGTGTTAGTGACCTAACCTTGAGGTGAACAGATGGAGAAACTACAAAGAGATGGCCTGGCCTCCTCGCTGATGGGACAGGAGAGAGAGAGGGGGAGATCGACAGTTCATATTTGGGACAGGAGGGAGGTTGGGATCAGAAGGGAAATACAATAGCTTGTGATAAGTTGCTCCAAGTCGAACTGAGTAATGAGTCTGTATATTTATATTTCATGACACATAATAAAAACATTTTCCACCCTCACTCCCTCCCTGAGCTTGGGCTTTCTTCCACACCCCTCACTCAGCAGGGCCATTCGGGAAGACACACAGCAAAGGGCCACAGAGCCAAGTTTGAAGTCTTAGAAGACAATCTCCTGAGCCATTTGCTGAGAGCCATAGAAAGTTACTTGTGGCAGAAACTTGCTGGAATTTTTCCATTCTAAGATGCTCTGAGCCCATTTTGTCATGGGCCTTCATGACTTGACAAATGAATGACATACTGACTAGTTCCTGCAGCTTATTAAAGGACAGCATGAAATCTTTTGGGTATAGCAACTCCTTGTTAGCTGTGTTTGAGGCTGAGTGCCTAGCATATAGTGAGCCCTCAATAAAAATGTAATTAATTTATTAATTAAAATAAATGAATGAATAACCATCTAGAAAGTACTTAGTGTGGCTCCAGTAAATGACAATTGGTTATAATATGTTTGCTTATTCAGCTATTGATGGTGTTGCAAAAACCAGCTTGCAGAAAGTACGATGTAAGTTTTTATTTTCTAGTATTTGGTGGGAACCTTCATGAATGGACTAATTCTGCACAGTGAAAAGCTGCTTTGGAGGAAAAACAACAGAGTTAAAACATGTTGATTTCCTGTTAAAATGTCTTGAAATCATATCAGTTCTCTCAAATCTACAATTCATGAGGATGAGAAAATCATTCCCCACCCCACCGCAAAAAAATCTCCCCAAACAGATTAACTTGTATCTAATATTTTATTGTATCTAATATTTATTTTATTAGATTAGCTAAAAATTCTTTCCAATTTTAGGTTTTATATTTGTTCTCCCAGTTTAAAAAAAATTATAAGCCTTAGAGATATGGCTCTGATTAGCTCAGTCTTTCCAAGTTTGTGTATTTGATGCTAGTAGTGTTCACTCATTCAATAACTGTATGGCCCTACTGTGGTCAAGGAAGTGAGTCAAATAAGATCTGATTGCTGCTTTCAAGGAACTTTCAGTCGACCGGAAATGAAAATCTATAAACCGTCAGTTAAAATACAGCACTACTGGGGGATGTGAGTGCTGAAATACAGTGATGTAAGTGCTGTAATGACAATTTGCACAGGGTCCTCTGGCAAGATAGGGAGGCAGATTCCTGTCATTTTCAAGAGCTTAAACCTGGATTTCGAAGTCTGTATTTAAGTTTTCTAATCTGCTTATGATTCTCGCTAGCTGTGTAATGTTGGGCAAATTACTTTCTCTCTCAGAGCCTCAAGTTCCTCATCTACAAAATGAAGATAATAGCAGTATTTATCTCAAAAGGTTTTGTGAGGGCTTGATGTGATATATTTATAGTGAAATCACTTTGAATAAAATAGAAACTCTTCAACATCACGCTAAGTTCTAGCAGCATTTCTGACCAATCTCTCAATTTCTCCCTCCCTCTCCCTCACTCCCTTCTACCAGCCGTACTTCCTCCAGGTCCTGGAGTGTGCCACGCTTTCTCCAGGGCCTCGGCACATGCTACTTCCTTGTCTGAAATGCTCTAACACCCCAACCACCCTATTAATGATGACATCCTTGAGATTTCAACCCAAATATCTTTTTCCTGATCCCAAAGTGTCAATCAGTTCCATTTACTTCACTGTATTCTTTCTGCCTCATGTTTTCTTATACAGAATTTGTCATAATATCTTCCTTACTAGACAGTGCTCAAGGAGGGTAAGGATCATATCTTTTGGGTTCATCACCATAAACTCACTTCAGCACAAGGCTTGGCACACAGGATGCAATTTAAATATTTGATATTTAATGAATAAATAAATGAATGGAAACATGACTTTGCATATAAAGCTATCACTGTCTTTTAAATGTGTTGGCTCTTAGAGTCTTTTAAATGCCAACTTTTATCATTTTGAAGAGCAGCTATTGAATTTAGATAGTAGGGGAGGCCAGAAATTTTCTTGGAAAGAGATGACATTGGAGATGAATTTTGAAGTCAAGTTCTTATATTGCCCATATTTCTGGATTTACAGAACAGATATTTTTCAGGCTATATAAGTATGTTTTATGCCAATCAAGAAGAATTTTAAGCAAAAAAATGACTAGTCATTCACTTTTGAAATTACTTAGCGTAGTTTCTTCTGAAGTGCTCAAAGCATTGCTTCACATTATCTCTTCGAGGTAGGTAGCAGGAAAGATGATTACTTTTGTTTCAGAGATGGAAAATTACTAACAAAAATAAAAAGTTAAGTCAGGCTATGTGATGGAACTCCTGGAAGCGAGGAAGAACTGAAAGGCAGGGAGCAAAAAAAGCAAACTTTAAAGCCTACAGGTCAAGGAGACTATTACTGAATTCCTAGCAAGTTACACATTTGGCAGCCATAGACCACATGCTGGAGCTGATCTGCCCAACAAGGGCATGCAGGAAAAGGGAGTGGTCCACATTCCAGCAGTCTGGACCCCCCAAGTGAATCTCACTAGAGCCTCATTAGGAATCAGGGTGTCTCAGTCTTGGCGGGCCTTGGCCTTGATTCTGTAGACTGAAATGACCTCCAGTAGGTCAAAATAAGACTCTGATAAAGTCTGAAGAGTTGCAAGGTGCTCATAGTCTTTACTTAGCAACATTTTTCAGAAAATATTGACTATTTCAGATTTGAGCGCCTATTTATGGAGTTTTGTAGTAGACCGTCATTCTACACACACTCTAATATTTCAAATTTGCCAGTCTAAGCTCATTTAAAGAACTTAAAATAACCAAAAATGCTGGAGTATTTAACATGTGTTTTCCTTAAAATGAGTGAAAAGCAGAAGGATTAGATCTTCATTTTGGGAAACTCATCAAAGTTTACAATAGGAAGAAAAGGGTTCTGATTTATGTGAAAGAATTTTTGCTTTTTTTTCATTCTCTTTTGGTCTGTGGCTCCCAAAGGAACAACTCTCAGAAAAGATGACAACAGAGACTATCTGTCAAGCTTGACTCCTCGGTTTTCTCTGTCTCAGCTTTGGCAGGACTGTCCCAGCCCAACTGAATCACTGCCTTCAGTATCATTCTTGAAATGAATACAGTTGCTTTCTCCTGCCTGATTGGCCAGTCTCATAGATTGAGGCTATGACTCCTTTGAGTCGATATTTATTTAGCATTTATTAGAGGCCAAACTCTAAGGTCTAAGAATGCAAAGACAATAAAACAAGATCTCTTCCTATGAGGAGTTCTACTCTACTGGGTAGGGAGGAATGCTGACAATATGTTGCAGTGTGGTAAGTACTCCACAATAGGAACATTTTCTATAGAAACCTAAGAGAGAGAGTAAGGCCATTAAATCATTCTTCTATGGAGCATCTACTTTAGGTAAAGCTTTGCCCCGTAGCTGAGGAAGACAAACATTGAAAAAGAAGTTTCTTTTCCTCCAGGAACTCCACAAGCTTCTGTGAGATGCCAACACATAGATAAATAACTCATATAATATATAATGAAATCTGTTATAGGTTCTTTAAAATAACTGTGAAAAAGTGCTCTGTGTCTGGGAAGATCTCTATTTCAAGCTTTATGGAAGACTAGAAACCCAAAAACCCTCCCATATCTAGAAATGATCAGTAAAATATTTTAATATATATTTAAAACACGTTGCTGACATGGAAATAAAGTAGAAGAAATCCTAAGAGGCTGAAAAATAAAGCAAAAGTACAAATCCATAAAGGTAAGCCAGTGACGAAAATCAGCTCTTCCTCTAAACTCATCTGCCATTTCCCTACAACTTAAGAGTGTTGGTTTTGATGCTACACATGGATCATGAAGATAGACTAAGACCATACCAGAAGGAATATTAGATTAGAGACAAAAAGGTGTAGATGCCCAAAATTACAGTCAGTGAAATAGTGAACTAGAAAAATTCCTTCCTTGACCTTGACTCTGAGTAGGAGGGAAAAATTCCCTCCTGAGCTGGCTATTGCAGGGGTTTGGAGGCCCAAATTATGCTACTTTTATGTTTGAGACACCTTAAGCTGAGAATTTATTATAAAGTAACCTTAAGTTGGCAGTGTCCCAAGATGTGTGGAAGAAGCAAATATAAATCCTCTGTGAAAGAATACACCTTTTAAATCTAGGCCTCAAAAATTCCCACAACTGACGTTTATGAAATGTATGCTTATGATAAAAAGATCCTAAAATTCAAGGAAAGAAGCAACCAAGAACATGAGTCAGTTAAAAAAAAAAAACCCCAAAAAACATAAAACAGTCAAACAGATTAAAAAATAGATAGCAGGCTCAGACCCAGAAAAAAAGACATTAGATATTGTAATTATTGTATTAGTATATTTAATGTGTTTAAAGAAATAAAAAAGAATATTTGAAATATGAGTATAGAACAAGAGATTTTTAAAAAGGAATAGGCAGATTTGAAAATAGTAGAAATAGAAAATACAATAATTGAAATGAAAAACACAATGAATAAATTAAACAACACATCAAACAAAGCTGAAGAGAGAATTAGTAAACAGGAAAATATCTGAAGAAATCCAGAACATAGGAAGAGACACAAAGACATAAAATGTTATAAAGAGAAATTAGGAAACATGAAAGTTGCAGTGAGACAATGTAACAAAAGTCTAATTGCACTTGCAGAAGAAAAACAGAGAGAATGCAGGGAGGTACAATTTGAGGTGATAAGTCTGAGAATTATCTGGAAAGGATAAAAAAAACCCTCTGAATTCTTAGAAGCAGGAAGTCCAAAAAGTTGCAAGCAAGTTAAACAAAAAGAAATCCATGGACCAGCCCTGTGGCCTAGTGGTTAAGTTCATGTGCTCCGCTTCCTTGGCCCAGGGTTTCACTGGTTTGGATCCTGGGTGCAGACCTAGCACTGCTGTTCAAGCCATGCTGAGGTGACGTCCCACATAGCAGAGCCAGAAGGACCTATAACTAGAATATACAACTATGTACTGGGGGGCTTTGGGGAGAAGAAGAAAATAAAAGAAATCCACATCAAGACTTTTTATAGTGAACTTTCTGAATATCAAAAACAAAAACAAAAAAACTCTCTTAAAAATAGTTAGGCAAAAACAGGTTATCTACAGAAGAAAAACAGTTATATTGACATCTAACTTCTCAGAAACACCACTGTAAACCAAAGGAATGTAGAAAACTATCTTCAGAGTGTATAGAAAATACTCGTCAACTTAATGTTATGTACTTAGCAAAATTACCTCTAGAGTTTTAGAATACCGTAAAAGCTTTTTCAAACAACATTGAGGGATTTTTTGATCAATAATACATGTTAAATATGCAAGAAGGATAAATTAACAAGGAAAATTTGTATAAACAACTACAATTCTGTCTAATTTTGTAGGTATAATAGTGATATAATCAAAATATCATGGAAATTAGACTTTCTTTGATTAAACACTGATGTAAAAATTTCTAGGTTAATGATTAAAGTAATAAAGGAAGAATTTATAATTCCAAACTAGTTGAAGACAGAAATAAGAATGAGGAAAAAATAGCACAAAAATATACAAGAAAGAAGATTCAAAGAAACAAAGTAACATAGAAAAGGCAGAAAATTTAGAAAGCACAAAATAAGAAAGTAGAAATGAATCCAAATGTGTCAGCAATCATAACAAAAATATATAGGCTATTTTTTTTGTTGTTAAAAGACAAACTTGCCAGACTGAGGAAGAAACAAAATTCATCTATATGTTGAATTCATAAGGCACACCTAAAACAGAGGAATTCAGAATGGTTGAAAGTGAAAGGATGAAACATTAGACATACAAAAATAACTGAAATAATTAATGAAATGCAAATGATGATACCGCTAACACCTCCTCCAGATATCAAAAATCCAAAATCAATATTTGGCAAGGATGCGGAGCAATAAGAATGTTATATACTCCCACTGCTGGTGGGAGTATAAATGGGTGCCATCATTTTGGAAAGGGCTCTAACATTATCTAGTAGAGAAACTCACACAAGTGTTGCAGGATACATGTGCAAGAACGTTCACAGCAGTACTGTTTGTAAGAGCTCAGACTAGAAAAAATCCGAATGTCCAACATCAAAACAATGGATGAACGTGGTGTGTTCATATAATGGAATACTATGCAAGAATAAAAATGGAGGAAACACAGCCACACACATTAGCAAATGTTGTAATATTATACTAGTCAAAGAATAGACAGATAACGGCACGATTTATATAAAGCACAAAAAAATAGGTAAAATAAATCATATGGTAACAGTGAACTACTATCATCCTTTGTGGTGGTAATGCATCATGGGCGGCTTCTGAGAGAAATTTCTTCAGAGGAGCGAGACCTAATCCAGATGGTAAAGATTAGAAGTGAGAAGGGAGGGAGAAGTGCAGATGTCCAGTGTCTGCCAGTCTTTTAGGAAGTTGGGTAGCGAAGAGAAAGTGATGGGGAAGATCGTAAACTAGAAGACGGAGTCAATAATTACTGACAGTTATTGAGGGTTTATTAAGAGCTTTACATAGATTATCTAAATTAACCCTCACAACTCTGAGATGGGTACTTTTGTTATTTACGTTTCTTAGAGGGGTGAACTGAGGCACAGAGACACGAAGATCACACCACTAACTGGAGAGGTCAGGACTCATCCGCAGGCAGTCTGACTGGAATATACCTTTTAAACAGGATGCTAAAACACTGCAGGATTCTCAAGAGTAGGTGAGATTTCAGCATGCTTGCAGCATCAAGGGAGTGAAATTAGGAGACAGGTTGTGAAGAAAGAGGGCAAGGTATAGCAGAAAATCGGAGGTGCTGGGATTAACCAGGAGGAGAGGTGGGAATGGGGAAAATGTTCTTCTTTAGCACTAGAGAAAAGGAAGGAGTGATGGAGGGACTTTGGGGTGTGGGTGGCAGGAAATCACATGGGTTCATTTAGGATGATTTGGTCCTGTAGTTCAGTCACGGAGATCATCTGTTGGGGTAGAGGGAGACCGGAGTAGCTTTCTGTACTCTGAACGCTGAGCAGTGGCTCTGGTTTGGAACAGCTGGGGACCGCAGAAGCTGAAACAGTGGCAGCGCAATGAGTAGCATATTCCTCTCCAGGTTAGGTTCTAATGTCAGCACATAAAGTAAAAATCACATATAATAAAATTACTTTTGAAAAATCCCTTAAGTCTCCCATAAAGTACAGCATATATGGTTTTGTGTGTGCTGTCCCATCTCTCAATTAGCCTGACAGAGCCGGTTTTTCCTCTAGCAATGAAACAGATGGCTATTTCTTTGGTTGATCACCAGAAGAATGAGTTGGCTTGCACTGGGCCTTTTGTATGAAAAAACCCATGCACCATGAGACTCCACTGTGCAGGGCAGTGTTACAAGTACAGCCTGTGTAGACAGACTAGGGTGTGAATCCCAGCCTGATCTGTTAGCTGTGTGATGGTGAGCAACTTAGCAGACTTTTCAGAGTCTCAATTTTTTTTTTTCCTGTAAAAATGATTAGTATGGAGCCTGACATAGATTAGATGCTCAATTACTAGTAGAAATTAAGAAAACATAAAACCAAATAGAAAAACCAGCTGATGTGGACAAGCAAAGGAGGAGGAACCAAGGACCAGGCTGAGGTCTTATCCTGAGCAATTAGCCGTTAGGCCTTTCCAGGGGTGCTCACAATAACAGAACCCAAAGTGAGAAAGCATGTTGAGTTTACTCAGAATTAGGGATCAGTGTTAATGCTATACAGGGCATACCATAAGGTCGAGAGTAACAGCACATAGGGCCCTGGTGGGAGAAAGTGTTGAAAATAGTTGCCTTAGGAGACTACATTGGGTGCTCATTGAGGGGTGGGGGGAATTAATACACTGAAAGAGTCAGGAAGAGTCAAAGAACTAGAAGTCACCCTGAATTTTAAGAGCAGGATCAGTCAGGATGAGAGAAGAAAGAAAGTATGGGAGGTGATATCAGAGGGGAGGAAAGACTTTTCTCTACTCTCTTATGTTCTGTTCCTGGGGCCTACAAATTAAACTGGCAAAAGACAGATTAATAGGAGAGGAAAAAGCATACAAGTTTTATTTGATATTAACGTTTTTATGTGGCATGGGGGACTCCATAGGAAGAAATGAAAACCCCAAAGAAGCAATTAGACCTGGGATTGATATACTAATTAACAAAGAGCAATAAATTGTGGAGACAAGACAAGACAAAGGAAAAAGGGGTTTGGTCTAGGGCCAGTAAATTATAAGAAAGTGACTAGGAAATATATGGAGGAAACTAATGGAAGATAAGGGTTATTTTAGTAAGGTTTGTTTGTACAGACTCATCTTGACATTGACTCCCCGTCTCTGGTGATAAGAATGTTCTCTTCTTCCCAGTACAGGGAGAACACCTTTCTCACTGGAAATTTATGCCCTGCTCTTGGGTAGAAAGCGGAAGGGCAGAGAGCGCTTCCTGCATCTGCTATTTCTCAATTGCCTTTGGCTGAAAATAATTAATATGCCAAAGTGGCAGATTTGGGGGTGGTATGTTCTGATCCTCGTCAATGGAGTTCAGAGATGGCATCTGGAGGTTGTCCTTACTGTAAGATTTGGAGATTTTTCTTTCCACAGTGAAGCCTTTCATGAAATGGGAGTGGTCAGAGACAATAGGAAACTTCCTTTCTAAACTCGAATTTGAATAGTGCGTCACAGCACATTTCTTTGAGCAGTCATGAGAGCCTCATGTTTAAGGACAACAGTACCATGTGCTCTTAAGATCATCAGGTCTGGAATCAAGAGCATGGGTTCTGGAACCATGTTCTCTAAGTTCAAATGCTAGCTCTTTCATTGATCAGCTGGGTGAACTTGGTCAATGGGACTAACTTCTCTGTTCCTCAGTGTTCCCATCTATAAAAAGAGAGTAAAAGTGGTTGTTGAGAGGCTTAAATGAGTAAAACAATTTGAACTGTGATGAGCCCTTAGAAAGTCCTTGACAGGTGAGCTGTTATTATTATGAACATGGAAAAGAGCTCGTTCACTGATGGGCACTGAGCTTCTTCTGGGCTGGTTCTAGTTCCATTGTCTAGCTTGCTTTTAATAAATGGCATGTACTTTGGAGTGTGCTGGCTAGGATTAAAGGGCCATCTGTGGCCATGGAGAATGACCCTGGGTGGGATGAGGGGTTTGGGCTGTGACCATAACTTCAGGAGCATTGTGACAGCCTGCCTGAGAAATGTTACTGTCTGCAGGCACCCTCCATCAGCCATCACAACGACACATCTCTTCCCCCACTTTTTTTTCTAGAGACATGTTCATCCTTTCACAGGAAATCTATCCTGGATTACCCTTACGGAGAGCCTGTACAATCACATCTATGGTTTGCTTTTTGTCATAATTTTAACTTCTCTTTTGTCTGTGTAGTTCACAACCTAATGACTGTTTCTGTAACATCCATCACTCTGACAGAGATAATAACATCCAAGTAGAACAAGGAATGAATAATTTAACAGGAAAAATTAGAATCCCAGTATAAGCTTCTTCAAAGAGATTTTCTGAATTAAAGATGAAGCAATCTGTTTGAATCAATTAACCCTTTCTTTTGTGTTCAGAGCTCCTTGGAGGGTTGCATATACCTTGCATGAATGAAGTTGAAACGATTAGGTGTTATCGATGCATTTAAAAGCATCCATGAAGATGTTCTTATTATATGAAAAGTCTTTTGAATGGGTAGTGCAACAGCCTGCCTAGCCTAAAAGTCTAACGTAGGTCTCCAACTAGCCTTTAAAAATGTCGTTCACAGTATAGGACCCCAAGCTATAGGACTCTCTGAAGCCAAATCACCCTTGACTCTTATTGATTGGAAAACCAACCCGCTTTGATTCCTTCCACAAGTTCCAGAAACTGTCTCTGATGAGACCCCGACACTGTATGCCCTTAGTGTTAGGATGAGACACAAGCTAGTTTTGTGATGCATTTTCCTTATATACCAATGGTGTTTGCGAGTCTTTGCTACTCCAAATAGGACAGGAGAGGCCAGTGAAAGATGGTGGTATTGCCAAGCTCCAGAGGGTTTAAGGAAAATGTGGGACCTAATGAAATGCAAGTTTAAACAAAGAGAAAAGATGATTTATAGTTCAATAAATCATTACAAATTTTGACTTTAGAATTTCTTCTTGAACTAGAAGTTTAGAGAGCAGTAGCCAGGTAGTGTAGTAAAGAGTTTAAGGAGGAAAATATGTTTTCAGTTTCAGTATCTCTTTTAAATCATGCCTTGAAATAAGGAATGGATGTTTGGGTCTGCAGCTGGGAGGTCAAAAGGCCAATGGAGAAGTTCTTTTTTATTGTAAACATATGAATTAATCATGACTCACAAATGGAATCAGGAGAAATCTGCAGCTGGAAAAGGAAATAAAAGAAGAAAAAAGGGTTTTATTTATTTATTTGTATAAATACACACACATACATGTATATACACACACAGCATAAATATGCACTCATAGGCCCCATCTACTTCCTGAAAATGATGACCTCAAGTGGAGAAGTAATACCAATTCGACACTTGAGAAGAAAAACCAGTGTTTTCTTGGGCTCAAAAACCTTGGGCTCAATTTATCTAGAACTTGTGCTTAAGTAAGAGTCTTCTTAGTGGGTTTTAATACAAAAGGCTTTCCTTCTCATATTTGCACCCTAAATCTGATATATTTTCAAGAGCAAAAATTAAATTAAATGCCGTGTGAGTTCTTGTGTGACAGAGCTTCAGAACTATAAAGAGGGCAAGCAGCACAGAGGGACAGCAGGAGGTTGACCCTGTGGTGAAGCGTTCTTCTTCACTGCTTTGAAGTGTGTTTCTTTTTAAAATTTTATCTATGTATCTATCTACCTATCTATCATCTGTCTATCTTTACCACAGCACAATGTACAAAGACATGGGACTTTCATTTCTACCTACTTTGCTCTTTCTCTTTTTTTCTTCCAAATTAGACTTTCAGAATTTACAACCCAGAATACTGACTCTAGTTAATGTGGTCGGGGGTTAGATCTCCCTCACAATTACTGGCTACTCCAGAGGGCTGGGGTCAGAGGCTTGATTAAATAAATTACAGCTTCGGGTCCCCTCCAATAAACCATGTCAGGCTTTAGGCAACCCAAAACAATGCTCCCTGTTTTAACCCATAATGGGCAGTTGAGTTTAGTAAATGGTCTAATCACGGCAGCATAAATATTTATGGGAGAATTTTTCCAATTAAGGTAGAGGCTTGTTTAGATGCTATCAGTTTAGAGAGGGCTTTTCCAACAAGAAAATTACTGTTAAAAGACATCAGGAAATGGTTAAACTCCAGAAGGCTAAAAGGTCAGTGAGTCTGCAATGCGCGAAGCCCTCATTCCTGTTACTGCTGTCTATACGCATTAAACCCTCTCTCCTACCCTTTAAAAGGGGAGATTAAAAAATAGCTCTTTGTACCCAGGAAAAAAATGTTGGTTCATTCATCTAAAAAATATTTATGTTGAGAAATAAAAAATGTGGGCAATGACTTAACCAGATTTGGTGTTTTCACAAATTTTATAACAGGCTGTACATAGGTCTTGCTTGCTTGCTGGGTCTAGAGTATGGAGGGTGGCGCCACTGATGGTATTGAATGATTTCCAGGGTAGGTGCTGTCACATGGACTCTAAGGATCCTTGTCGCACACACTCTAGAAAGAGATGTAAACACGTAATTTGTAAGTCATATTACCAAGGAAGAGCTGTATAAAATCTGAAATGCGGAGTACAAGCAGACAAACTCCCAGAGGAGAGGAATATGTGATCTCAGTGGGAATTCATTAATCTACCAAACAGTGTACATGCGTGTCTGCCATATGGTATTTTACTCTAAAGGAAAACATAAAAAAGAAAAAGAGAAAGTGGGAAAAATCAATCCCCATAGAATGTGAACACAAAGTACTTTTGCTTGAAAATAAAGATACTAAGTTCACAGCAGAAGAAACACAGGAGGGTATCCTAGATGACACTGTTAGAGCTAAGGAGGTTTCAGAAGCATTGCCATCTGATGTTGATTCTCCTTGGAAAAGGGAATAAAGTATTAAAGATTAAGGACATTTAGCAACAATTTCAGCAGTTAGCTATGAGGTAAAACACGGCATAAACCACATAAGATGAGGAAGAGCGGTCTTCCATATTAGGATAACTTTGGTTTGTTTAAGCCAAAAGTATGAACGGTCTTTCCCAAGTCGCAGCTGTGGCAAAACCAAAGGGCAGTGAGACACCTGAAAAAATATGAGACCATAAAGAGAAGCATTTGCTGTTTCACAATTAAAGTGGAAGACAATATGTTCTGAGCCCCTATCCACCCCCCACCTCTGCCCCCATCCTCAATGCAAACATGTTAAGTATCTAGAAAAAACGCTCCAAGCTCAATCTCAGCAATGACTTTGGCTTTTACTCTCACTGCCCTTTTCCTCCCAGGACTGCAAGTTAACCAAACTGGGGCTTGGAACAGCTCCAGTGACAGAGCCTGAGGGTCTCCCTGGAGCGTCCCTTCAGCTAGCTGCACAGCCCGTGGCTTTGAGGGAGCCACTCTGAAACAGCGACACCTTGTCAGGGCTGACTGAGGTTCTGCAGAGGAAGCATCTGGGAGAATGCAGGCAAGCTGTCTTTTAAACACTTGCCCACTGGGGCTGTCTTAGGGCAAGGAACTTAAAATTAAAAAATTTCTGGGGCCGGCCCCATGGCCGAGTGGTTAAGTTTGTGTGCTCCGCTGCTGCGGCAGCGCAGAGTTTCGCTGGTTCAGATCCTGGGCGCGGACGTAATATAATACGGAAGATAGGAGTCAACTCAGATCCCTATTATTCCCCTTTTCTCTGAAATGTTGCCTGGCACAGATGTTGGGGAGGACACACTTTTTTTGCTGTGTTTGGCTCATGAACTAGCAGCCGGGAAACAACTTCTTCCAGAAGGTTCTCCTCCTGGATCAGATCACTAATATGTGTGGAGATTTGAGATTTGGGCAGATTTGATCCGGTTTTCTGATTTCCCTTCTAGAAGTGTTTTAGAGATCAACAAAGTGTTATTGATAATTGCTTTAGGAAAATGCTATATTGGTATAATAGGTTGAAGCCTCGTTACTAATTAAGAAAAGGAAGTTAATCTTCCTTCCACATCATCTTAGTCTGTTTAAACAAACCATCACAGACAATTTTAAGAGTTTGGCAGGGGTGCTAGATCATCATGATCATCACACTGGGCTTTGGGGAGGCGAAGCAATTTCCTTCCTTGTCTCTAGCTAATGCATATTGCAGTCTTGACCATCTGTAACACACTGTAATACTTTCTTTTCTTGACATAAAGTCTTCAGCATGAGTATTTATTCAGGAACTTTTCGAAATGAGTATTTTTATTATAAAAACGAATCTGTCATTTAAAAATAAGCCCACAGATTATAAGAGCAGGCAAAAGGTTACTTCAGTTAGGTTTAGCAAATAGCATTCAGCCACACTTCTCCGTTCAGATAGTTTTCCAAGTGGTTCTTTTCACATGCTTTCTGTGTACATATCTCCCTAAATTAAGAGAAGAAAGGACAAAGAGGACATGCCGGCTTTACTCTGATTTGTTTTCTGACCCCAAAGTTTGAGGAGACAGTTCTTCTTGGTGATAACGCTATGATTTGAATTGGAGGGTTCTTTTTTTGATAGGGATAAGTAGGGCACTGTCTAACATGCCTTTCAGTGTTTGTGCAGTGACTGTGACCAGCCCAAACTAAATAACTAAACAGCTAAATCATAAACAAAATAACAAAACCAGAAGTATATGAGGTGTCTCAGGACACCTACTGTTTGGGTGCAAATAAATGGTCCCATGTGAGACAAACACTGAACCCAAGCTGTGCATCCATTTCAACACGATGAGCTTGAGTCTACGGTGGTCAAGTTGCCAAAGGGCTTTGAGTAAACTGTTTACATCCAGCAAACAAGTCACTTCTTTTCTAAGGATTGGAGGCATCCTTTAGTGCTGTTACGGAAATTAGTGTTCTGCACTCCCAGAGAAATCAGAAGTCTAAAGAAACTCCGGTTTGGGATCTAATAGTAATTCAATATGTTCTTTCTCTTTTTGCTTTGTTCCTTTTGTTTTATTCTCATGGAAATACTGTTTATGAGGAACTTCTGAATTTGAATACCATAAGTTTGTTAGCCAATAGTTTTCGTAAAGTCGATTTAATTAAATGTAAATGTTGAGGGTAATATTGAATTGCTCATGGTTTGATGAATGGCTTTCACATCTTTCAGGGCTTATCCTGTTTTTCAGTTGTTTTCCATTTTATTCCATGGGTGGATTTATATTCTTCTGCTTACATCATATCATTTTATATCAAATTCAATTATAGCCACCGTTAAAAATACGTACAACAAAAAAGAAAACTGTAGAGAAAAAAATCAATCCTAATTTTAATAATACATTACATTACTGAAATGCTGTTAAAATAAGTTCCAAATTGCTCTGTTTTCTTTGTAACATACTACCTTAAAAAAATAAATCCACAATACTAATTGAATATATCATTCACATTTACAATTTTTGAAATTGCTTTATATCTACTCCTTAAAAACAACTTTCAAAACCAATATAAAAAAGAGCAAGTGCTTTTCTTAATATTTGGGGGGAATATATAATCGGTTCTTTCTACCAGTGTCCCTGATGGCTAATGGCTGAGACTTCTTCATATTAGATCACTTAAATATTTCAAGCGCTTGGCCAGATTAAGTTTTTTGGTGATTTCCACATCAAAGCAAAACCACTAGATTACCAAAATGTCTCTGTATACAAAGGGAAAATCTACACTTAAAAAATGTGGTTATTTTTAGTAAATGGCTATAAATGACATATGTGAAGTTTGAAACTGCAGATGACCTGCTGATTTTTCAGGTGGACAGCTGTTGATTTATTTTTTGAAAAAGAAATTTTCAAGATTTAGACTCAGTGTATGATTCCAAACAGCGCTTTTAACCATTTTCAGATATTAGGGGTTGGAGATCTCAATTTAGAGTTTCTGAGACATGAGTTTCTGAGACACATGTTGGCACTATGGATAATGGTGGCACAGACGACATTGCTATAACTCAAATACTTCACAGCCAAGGAATGTGTGTTTGGAAATTTCCTTCTACAGTGAATTGTTCCTTTTGCTGATAACTGTGGAGCTGAGAGTTCCTCTCTGCCCCACGGTCCCTTGCTCCACGGCTGGTCCGACTCTGTACAGGAAGGCGTGTATTCTGACAGCTGGAGCCTCCTTTCCCAAGACCTTTCGAAAGCATCCATCTTTCACTTCTTTGTACACCTGCTGACAGTTTCTTAAATGGATCAGCGGTTTCCTTACTATGCTACAGAACTGATGACAGTTTGCAAGGGGGGTATGAAAAATATCCCCGTCTTGAAGTTGTTTACACCAATATTCACAGCTGATAAATTGGGCTGTCATTCTGATCTTACCGCAGAGGGCAAAATGGGGATTTAGTAGCGGTGTTGATCGCGGCGAGACGAGGCACAAACTGATCCTACATCCATTACCAGATTTCTGCGTTTGCCACCATCTGTTGTTCTCCATCTCCACCGAGAGCAGGCAAAGAAGGCCTAACCTGCAACAAGAAGGATGTCCGGGATAATACGGAGGGAAGGCTATCTGGGAAATAAGGTTGTTAAATCCTGAACTGGACACCTGAGAGTGTTTATGGACCCTCCTTACACGAAAAGGTTTTAAATATAACTTGGAAACCCTACTGTCTGGGGACTAGTTTACTAAACATTCTTGTTTGAAGACAATTGAAGAAAAAAATGGTCTCTCAGTGGTTGTTTCATGATTTTGGTTGTTGTACTCGCTTCCCAACAACTAAAACGTGTGGACAGGCAGGCTAGATTACAGAGTGTAAAATGTATAATGCTATATCTAAGAATTACTTATTTCTGCTTAAATCTCTATATCTCTGATTCCCAATTAATGTGCAATGTCTGAATTACCCGGGTAATTTTTGCAAACTATGCAAGCCTGGCTCTTATAACTTCAGTGCTACTGAACCAAATTCTTGGGGTGGGTGGGTGGGAGCAAGGCTGCCTGGGTTTGGCCTCGTGATTAACCACTGTCCTGTTGGTCAAGAATCACTGCTTTGGGTAGGTCACTTTTTCCTAAAATCTCAGCTCCTTGGGGAGTTTTATCAAAATATCAGTATCCAGGCTCTTCTCTGGCCCTAAGCAATCAGAATCTTGAAAGGGGTGGTGGGGCGGGACCTAATATCTGAATTTTGAAAAATCTCCCCAGGTGATTCTGATGCCCGGGCAGGTTTGGAGACAATTATTCTAGACGATGGAAGAAATTGATGGGATGAGAACAGCATTTTTAATGATGAAAAGGCCACCTGGCACCAAAGGAGAGATTCATGGAGGGTTCAAAGCTGAGATTGGTGGGGACTATTTTCGCTAGATCAGTATTCTGCTTGCAAAAGCAGTTTATCTAAGTTGGAATTTTTTTTCCAATCTGAAATATTGATAGTGTTGATAGTGGCAGGAGAAGCACATAGATGTTTCTGAATCCTAGAGTAGGAAAGTTCAGAAATGGCCTTTACTTCAGAAATTAATTTAAGATATAAGGCTCATAGAAAAATAAAAATGGAATTGATGACAATTGACTTATCCAACCTGTGGGCTGATGTCTGGATGGACAAGGGAAAATCCTGATCCAGCTGCTGAGCTATTTTCAGCATTCTTGCGTTGTGCTCTCTGTGATGACTTTGCCTTGAGAAGGATTGCGGCAGAGTACTGGCTACTTAAATATATAGACAGTGCTGGTGGAGTGCTATTTTAAGGGTGGGTGGTGGAGGTGGGGGGGTGGGTAGGAACAAGCTGAGAAATTTGGGAGGGAACAAGGACTAGAAATCACTGGTAGTCTGATGAGTATTGGGGAGGATAGATTTTTATATGGACAAGGTGGTTCTGTTGCACCCAGGTGTTATTAGTCTGTTGGAATAATGCAAGCTCTTTTTCATTTCCCACTTTCTAACAACAATCTATTAACCAAGCTAACATTAGAGTGTAAAATTTTTGTTTTAGAAAGTGTAGGTAGACAAATATAGATTCCTTGCTTCCTTTGGAACCTAAAACTGGCAGAAAAGGAGCCGAACAACTTTATTAAGTAAAGTCATTGTTATCAGAAGTGGTCCATTAATCTCAAAACTGGAGTTACAAGAGCCCTTATATCTTTTGCAGAAATTGGATAGGAGGTAACAAACTATTTTCCAAATGGCAAGGATCAAACCATTTGGAAAGTGTAGACTGCAGTAAGTAACAGAAGGACTGGAGCCTTGCTCTGTGAGCCTGACTCCCTGGTCCCTTTAAAGCTGTGCCACCGACTAAGGAGATAAGTGATGATAAGAGATAAATACTGGCAGGGCCACGGCTGTTTTCTTTCTGGGGAACAGTCCTAATTTGAGCTCTCCTACCCCCACCCCTTTCTCCTATTCTCCAAATTATGGCTGCTTATTTGTTTGTTTTTTAATGCTGTCATCTTTCAAATGTAAGATCCTAAAGGAACAAGGACTGTTTCATTTGAATGTTTTGATGTATGTTTCCCACTACAGTGGGAACTTTTAATAATATTAAGAAACTCAAAACTTAAACTATATTCACCTCTCTAAACTTGTTCTTGAAAAACATTCTATTTTGTAAGATTTCTTAGAAGTGAATCTAGTGGGTTTCAGAGAAGCTTCTTAGGTGCCAAACTGGAAAAGCAATTTTGCTGAAAGAACCTGGGCTTTCTTGTAGTGGGCCTTGATGCAGAGTTAATACGTGAAATGATCAATTATCAATATACAGTGATAAAGCCAATTTAACTAACATTTAAATTCTCTCGCAGGAAATGTGTATGGGCTTATGGCAAAGTATATAAATCCAAATCACATGAATTTTTATTCCTTACAAGAATGCTATTCAATTCACTTAAACAAGTATTTGAGGAAATATTTGAAAAACTAAGTTTTCAAGGCACTGGAACAATAGTGGAAGAGCCGATAGTTTTCTACACTTCTGATACCCCTTGACCCCAGGAAAAAAGCTTTTGATTCCAGGACCCAGGCAAAACTGTTAGCCTGAAGCACAATAGTGAATGATGAATAATGGGATCTGAGAGGTAAATAAATGTCAGAAGGAGCTGAACAATCATGACTTGCAAGCATTAATCTCATTTAGAAAAATATTAAATTAGGGCCTCAATGGAAAGTGGTGCTTAAACAGTTCCATCCGAGGGACCCGGATTGCACTCTGCTACGTGGTGTTGTGGGCAGAGTGTTTCGGCTGTGGCAGTAGCGTGATTGATAAAGCTGCTGGTACAAGCCTAGTAACCAACTTATTATTACAGCAGCTCTGAGGTTTGTCGCAGGGCTGTGCAAACAAATGATCGACATCATGTGGGAACGGCAGTTAAGTGGAAGGGCCTCGGTGGAAAACATCGTTTGTGAAACAGACTTTTCAGCCCAGAAGTTAGCTACCGAGAGGGTAAGAACAAAGGTCTTTGCAAGAGAGACAGTGAGCAAAGCATGATGGATAATCTCGACCGTGCACATAATTGCTTCCAGGTGTCTGGCCACTTTATTACTCTTGGGGTTATGCTACCACCCTGACAATGTTTTCTTTCTCAAACACGATAACTCCTCAGGAGGCTGGTGCAGGCAGTGACTGTTAGCTACATCACCGTAGGTTCGACTTGGTTATGGCTCAGTCTCCAGACAACTGCCACATTAGGGAGATTTAATAAGGTGCGTGTATGAAATGGAGTTTTGGGAAACCCCATGAAAAGTCAGCGGAGTGCTGGAAGTTTGTTTTCTCCATCTGGGTTAAGTTGTCAACTGCTAGAAGTATTGACAATTTTTTCAAAGGCAGTTTTCTTCTCCTCTGCATGACACTTTTAGATGAAGTCCATTGCTTTCTTTTTATTTAGCTGATTGGATTTCTAATGCCATTTTCAAAGATAGTTGGTCTCCACAATCTAGTATTTAAAGATTTAATTCGGATGCAAACAGAGTGAAAATATAATGTATTCTGGCCAGGATGTCAACACCTGGGAGTCAGAAAGTTCAAGCAGTTTTCTTAACCACTTGCTTTTCCAGGTGAGAGAAAATAATCATGAAAGCTTAAAAATAATGTAACATTTCA
This sequence comes from Equus quagga, assembly GCF_021613505.1. Classification (NCBI taxonomy): domain Eukaryota; kingdom Metazoa; phylum Chordata; class Mammalia; order Perissodactyla; family Equidae; genus Equus; species Equus quagga. The sequence continues at coordinate 24,149,378 of NC_060267.1, read as the reverse complement.
TTTCTAAAAAGTTTGTTCCAAGAATAATCAATACAAATTCTTATGTCTTTTAAATTCCTTCAAATAGGCAGAATCAGAGGCTGTTGATAATTCAACATCTGGTTTTAAAAATTACTATAAAAAGACCAAAACCTTGTAAATGAAAATAAATGCTATGGCCTTCTTGTGGCTTTTCACAGTTTTTTCCCCCTAGGATCTTTAGAATCAATGGAAAGGGAGGAAATAATTTTTAAAGTTGGAAATAACTGATAAGTGTGATGAAAAAATTATGGTATTTAGGATAAATAAAATAACTCATCTAATTTATTTGACTGTTGGCAATATTTAACTTTAAACATCCTCAAAAGAAATATCTATAATTATAAATACATAGGTATATATATTATTACTTCATACTCCTGTAAGAGTATTGTTTATACTCTTTCTTTAAACTCTCACAAGAAAATAATGTCTTCAAACTATGGGAAGAATTTTATCTTTATTAAAATTTTTATTACTCTATTACTTAAAAAAAATTGATCAGCATAGTCTTCAGAAGTATCCTTTCATTCTATATAGTGGCTGGCATCTGCAACATGAAGGTCATGCCCTTGGGGCAAAGGAGGACATTACATTTCAGGGCACCACCCGTTGGACCATCAATCATCCATTTTTTTCACATGTTTTTGTTCCTCTGCTTTTTCTGACCTTATCTAATATATTTGCAATTCAGGAAAGTGCTTGGATCTTACATGTAAAAATTCAAATGTATTTTTGCTCACATGGCTCGATCAAATTTTACCCTAAAAATGAATTGTGTCAGAATACAGACCTAATCCCCAAGGATGCACTGAAGCATTACTTTTGTCCTGGGTGAGGCCAATGCATCTGTACACTGGCAGGGAGGCCACTGCAGAAAGCACGATGGTTATTAAAAAATATAATGGTGTGAGAATTGCAATGAATTTTAATAAACTCATCTTTCTTCAATTTAAGTCCAGTTCTTCTACAAGAATATCTATGTATAAAATGGTCCTCCTTATCAAAAAGATGATAACAATAACTTTTCACTCTTCAAGTGTGCCAAGCAAAAGCCTTTTATTTTGTACAAAGCACTTTAAATGGGGACCTGGAGTAAACCATTTCACATGGTATTTACAACTGCAACAGTTTTAATGATTTGCCTAAACTTATTTTACATTCTCCATGACCCAAGTGGAGGATCTAGAATATAGAATAGTCTGCAAGTAGGTCTTTCATAGATAGATTTGGCCTGATTCTGCCCTTCCCAGTACACTGTTCTTTTGGCCTGCTTTTGCCCATTCTGCCCTCATTTGCAGGCCCGTCCTTGCTGTGAAGGTCTCTCTTCCTCCGTAGCCAGTAAAATGACTGACCTGTTCTCTTGGATGCACTGTTTCTTGACCACATTTCCCCATTCTCTCAGTGCTTCAAATGGACGTCTTCGGAGTAACAACTCCCAGCTCCTTCCCACGAGGGTCCTGGAACCTTCCTGAAAATAGACACTCAACCTTGAAATGCTTGAATTTGCAGGGTGAACCCAGCTTAGGGCCTTCCTCTGAGAACCTTACCTGAGAAAATTAAGAAGTTAAAAGTGAGGAGGGAGCAGTACGTGGCTCTAGAAGGAGCTAGCCAAGGACAGGAGGTCTCCTCTTCATCTGTGGTCTTGGAAGTGTTTTCAGCAAAGGAACCATGTCCTAGGGTTGTTATTTTTCTCTTCATAGTGTTGAGCATTCTAGAATAAGATCACCAGAAAACAGATGAGAAAAGCGAAAGCTTAATTGTTTATCACAGGGGGGTCAGTCTGAAGGTGAGACCGTCCCTACCTTCTTGTAGTTAGCAGAGCTTTTCTATGTTATGCTGGCTTCTAGGTTGGTCACAAGAAAAGGGTCACAAGAAACAGGAATATGAACAGAGGTTGCCAAGGCTGAGGCAGTCTAGGAAAAGAATGTTCTGTGGTCACTGGTTTATTAAGAAAATGGCAATTTGGGGTTAAGTCTTAGAATTCGTTGCCTATGGTTCACAAAAAGATCTTAAGTTGTTCCCATGGCATTGACTCCTGTCCTGTACACACCTGCATGTCCTTGAGTGCTCTGCCTTGCCATTTCCCACCTCTGAGACATGGCTCTTGCATTTTCTCTATCTCAATTGTCCTCTCTCACCACTACTTACCCGAACCTTAACCATTCTACATGGCTTAGCTCAGAGGTCATTTCCTGAAGTTTTCTCCGATCATCTCAGCAAGGGCTGATCTCTCCTTTTGAAGTCTGTGTGGGTTGATTGTAAGGCCATGTAACATTTATCTCCTGTAGCCTCCCAGCACAGTTATTTATGTATTTATCCTAGTCCTTCTCTTGGATTTGTAATCACTTAGCAGAGAGAAAATTCATATGTGCCAGGCAGTGCATTGCTTACTGTTTGTATCTGATCTCCTTTAATCCTGGTGACAGATCTCTAATCTAGGTATTATTATCCTCATTTTAAAAATGAAGAAACTGAGGCCAAGGGAGCTTAAGGGACTTGTGCAGGTGCCATGGATGGTAAGTGCTAGGTTGGAGATTTTGACTCAGGCTCTTTCCCACCACCTTCTGCTGACACTCTCATGGCAGGGATGGGAAGCAATTTTTATGCCCCCCAGGGACTGTTAAATATCTGTTGATTTAATTAGTGATTTTGACAAATCACTTGACATTTGGTTTTGTAAACATTGTATTCTAAAGTGGCTGAAATGGCATTAAAGAAAAAGGAGTGAATTTCGTATTCGACATCATGGTTAATTGATTCTGTGTCATTTAAACATCATAGGGTCCACTGATAGGGTAAAATGATAGGAAGAAATGATCTATTTGACCAAAGGTCCTTGAATTCCTCCCTATCATTTTATTGCATTTTAAAATATGGATGAATTAAAGAAAGTTGGGGCAATTAGTTTATTTAAAATACCAGCAGCAAATAAGAGACATAGTCTTTTCTTGATCTCCTCAAAACAGATTAAGTGGACGTCGAACCCTGGGCCATCCCGAGAGCAGAGAAGGTACACACGCTTGGTCTGGAGTCACTGTTTCTGGGGAAGGAATAGTTTTGAATTCCAAAGACATTAGTATAATGTCTTTGGAATTGAGGTCCATCTCAGGGGAACCTGAGCCAGGTCAAAATAAAAAGCTGCCACACTAAAGATGCTTCAGGGCACTCTGCCAGCCACGTGACTGAGCGAAGCATGGAGAGGCAGCAGGCATGGGTGGCTGTTTTCACACTAGCTGAAGAGACCATTGGGATTGAGTAGAGGAGCCATGTGGCTTTCACAAGCAAGGAGGGAGGGTAGCAACAGAGTCAAGCCTACAGATGTCTCAAGGGTAGAGACTAAGTCTCCTTTGCTTATTCTTTTTGACCTCACTGCCCAGCAATTTGCTTGGTCCATAGTGCTCAAGAGATACTTGTTGAATGAATGGCTATTAGGAGCTGCCATGGCACTGTGCTTTTGCCAAAATGCAAGTTAGGTTATATAAAGTGTTAACTAACATGTTACATGAGACCAAGAGACCCATTATTGTGAACACTTGTGAGACTCTCTCAGGATATTCTGAGTTAGGCGGGAAGGAATAGGGGGCTGAGGGATAGTTATTTCCACAGTAGGAGCTAAGCTGGAGACTAGTGTTTCTTTCCTTCCCGATCGATCCTTTTATGGTCCCAGGTAGGTAGGGCCTGAGGCGATGGGAGGAACCTGCCCCTGTGTTTGTGTGGAGATTTATGCCAGGAGAGATGGCTCCCAGGGTAACACGATGAGTACTCTTGGAAACTGTTCTGTCATTTTCAGGGATTGTTTAGTAAATTATTATTGTTTTTCAAATCTTAAATGGGTCCCAGTATGGCCAGAAAGAGTTAATGTAACTTCCAAAAATCCTTTATTTAGTCCCGGGGACTGACATAGTCCCTGGAGAAGCTATTTCCAAATTGAGTTTACAAACACAATAAAATGATATATGTGGTAAAGGGTTGGAAGATGTTATAAAATTATTTAATTTGGCCCTGATTTTAGTGCCAGTTTAACTTGCCATCTATAGCCTGGTATAATGCTTCTAAGACTGCTGACTTTGAATTTCATTTTGAACTTGCAAGCCTTTTTAAAAACCTCATTTCCTTAAAAGGAACAAGAAGCTCTGTTTTGTCCCTCACAGAGGAATTTGTGCAGGAAACAAGAAGGTAACAGGGTTAGTTATTTGAAGCAGACTCCTGCTGTGTGCAGCATCGTAGACTAAATTGCATCTGAGGCTCCGTAGACAGCTTACTCAAAATAGCTATAAGAGCTCTCTGTTGATCCTAGAGAACAAATGAAAGCAGTGACACACCATACATCTTCTGCATTTCAGAATTCCTGAAAGATGCTTCTTCTCTTATTGAGACGCGAGGTAAAAATTTATGGCAGAAGGCAGATGTTCTTAATTAGCACCTAGAAATATTGCTCATAGCCTCTGAGTCTATACGTTTGGTAGTAAGTCTGAAAACGAACTTGAGGAGCAAAGAAATATTTTGGGGGAGGAGGAGTGGAGGACCTGAGAAAATGGTACTCTGTTAAGACTGAGACATGACCGCAATTCTCAGTTGATGAATAAGGTTCTTGTTTCCAGGGAGGTGACATTTATTTAGAGGAAAGAAGCAAAGAGAACAAACTTCAAATTGGAGACATGGTTTCTTTGGCTCATAAGGCCAATGGCAGCAGCCAGAATTCAACTCAGCACATGGTGGTGCCTTGTGCAGCTGGGTTTTTCAGAGAATGTTACCATGTTGCATTCAGTCATGGAGTTTGTTTATTTATTTATTTTTTTGACATTGTTGACTAAGTCAACATGGGTGTCCAAGATCTCTGACCAGATGGTTGCAGAATTGTCCTCCATGTGGCTTTGGTTCACTAGGGTCATCCATTTATCTGTTGTTTAGAAACAAAACAGAATCAAGCTTGTAAAATGGCTAGGACTCGTATGCAGTCCAGACAAGCAGCTTAGTTATGAGGAAACAAGGTCAAGGATATGAGGACAAAGCCAGATCTCAGTATAATGCTAGGTTAGGTGTGGCAAGAAGCAGAGTGGGAATAAGATAAAAAATAGAAAAGTCAAGGTCAGAGGTGGGAGTGAAGAAACACAGGAGAGAAGAATCTGGGGCAGGATGCCAGGGAAGCAACACTGGAGCCTTTCTTCTTTTCTTCTTGTGGAGAAGCCATCTGTGCCTTCTATGACAGAATAATGATGCTTTGGATTTACATAGGACTTTTATACTGAAGAACTCCGTTTCCATAAAATATTGGCAATTAGAGAACAAAATATTTTCTTAAAATATTTTATTCCTGAATTTTTTCAATGCAAAAAACACTTTTTCTGAATCTAAAGTGTAAACCTCATAAAAACAAGAACTGTGTTTCATTCACCATTGAATTCCCAATGCACAGCACAATACTCAGTAAATATGTATTAAGTGAATAAAGCAGAAATGAAACTCATGTACCAGGCACTATGCTGGAGACACACATAGCTTCAGCTTTCAAGGGATTTATGAAGAGATTTAGGACATATTCATAAATAACTATACACAAGGCAGAAAACAGTGTCAGAGGAGACCATATTCAATGAGTTTACAGTGAGAATGGAGTCTTCTTGGTGGGTGAGAAGTAGGAGTAGATAAAGGAAGATTCTATATGGTCAGCTATATTCTTTTTAGGTTTTGTAGGCGGGGCTGGGATTTAGAAATGGCAGGGATGGAGAAAAAGGTATTCCAGGCCAAAGAAAATACAGGAATGAAGGGATTTGAGAAAGTGTATAGGACCCTAAAAAGTTCATTTCACCTAAAGTGATGGGGGATGGTGGTAAGTAAGGTGAGAATGTGTGTCAGGATAGATTGATTGAACTTATCACGAGAAGGAGTTTCAATACCATAGAAATGAGTTTGGGCTTCATTCTGTAGGATAGAGAGGTACTGAGAGTTTTTGAAAAGGGGAAACATGGTCAGGGTCATACTTTTGGAAAATGTATTTGGCAGCAGGATAGGTGGTGAATTCAAGGAGAGTGTGGAGAAAGGCTGCTAGGGAGCCCTTCATCAGGCCCAGGCAAAAGGCCATGAGCGTTTGAACCAGGGTGGTGATAATTGGGGTGAAATGTGAAGGTGAATATGAGAGGGGTCACAGAAGGGGGACCATAGTTGTTGATGGGATATCCAGGTATAATTGTTGCAGTGTAGAGATCTGGGACAGGGGCTTGGGAGAGAAATCAGGGTAAGAAAAAGATTTGTAAGCCATTCGTATAGAGCTGTTAGTTGAAGCTATAAAATTGAACTAAGCACCAAATGAGTGGGAGTAGAAGAATAGGGAATTTTTGCCAAGCAGAAATCCTTTAGGAACACCTGCATTTATGGAGATGCTCAAACAAGAAGACCTGGAGAACAATGCAGAGGAAGGATTGTCAGAGACAGAAGAGAATGAGGAACATGCATTATGGAAACCACAGGGAGAGGATTTCAACAAATGAGTGTCCAGTGGCTTCTAATGTGGTGAGAAGGTGCAGGATGCCAAATGAGAAAAAAACTCTGACAAAAGAAAGTTCACTAGAGAGAGAATGTGCTGTGATAAAATTGAGGCAGTGACAAACAATCCACTAATTCTGTAAATTTGGAGATTAAGAGCTAAGAGAGTAGTGTCTTGAGAGGATGCTAAAAAGAACAGGGAATAAAATTTGGAGACAGAAGCTTGTGTTGCTTGTTAGATGAGTGGAAGGATGGGGGACAAGGAGGAAGAGAGGGATAGAAGTGGGGTGGGGAGAGAGAGAATATTTGATGGTATAAGTTTCTGAGTTTTCCTTAGATTGAGATTCCTGTCTTCAAATGAAAAATATTCTGAAATCTCCTAACACAATATGTAAACAATGCAGGACGGAAGTTGGATATTAAAAAGACTTTACTATTTCAGTTCGTTTATGTATTTGTGTGCATGTGTTGTATATATGTATGTGTGAGGGAGAGAGAGAGAGAGAGAAAGAGAGAAAGAGGAAGAGCGAGAGAGTGAGAGAAAGAGAGAGACAGGGAGAGAGGGAAAAATGGATGAAGCATTTAGGAATATCCTGAAATCATTGGACATTTTTTTCTCTCTGATTCTTTCTAGTAGGGCCTAGAAAAGGGACTTCTGATTGTTGAGTATGGAATGTTTACCTGAACTTTGCTTTTGCCAAGGCCCAAATTATGTTTTTGCAGAAGATCTTTTTCCTATTATTTTCTTACCTTTTGTTGGCTGGAGTGCTCCTCGCCTGCCTTTTTGGAAACACAGGCCTGGGCTTTTGCTTCCAAAGTATAAAAACTTACTGTTGAAAGTCATCACCATGACCTATTCATTCATATGAATGACCCAGCTTAGAATGGCCCCATCGAGTCATTTTGTACCTTCTAAGGGCTATTTCTGCTTGTTTCTGGGTATGGGTTTAGGCTGCTTTTGCAAATGGAAGCCTATGCCAAAATTACATGCATATTTGTAAACTATAAACCAACACACAATTATACATGGACAATCTGACACACCCTCTATAATAATAAAACTAAAACCAAAGGCACCACACAAAATACTTTTTTGCTTTGCTGGTAGAGGTTGTGGAAGACTTTTTGTAATACTGGGCTCAATTTTCAGAGTTTATTACAAGTCCACAATTAAAGACAGTACACACAAAAGAATTATTCTCAGATGTAGGATTGCAGTACTGTTTGCAACTCAAATATGCACTATCTGGGGCACTGTTCGAAGTTCACAATATAGTGCTTATAATTGTATGTACCCCTGGTCATGTTTTCAACATATTCTTGGAAAGTTCTTTTATTTGCTTTTTAGTATACATGGACCTTTGCAATTTGTTCTGTTATTTGGATTGTATAAACAGCATCAAGATGCTTTTTTCCTTTCATTCAAACAAACAATGCCTTTGTAACTAGGAAGAAAATTAGTAACAGGTGAAAGCTTACTTTTAATGATGTTGAGATCAAATTGCTGTTTAACTTACAGAATAAACTCCCCCTACGTCCCTTTGAATGTTTCAAAATTATTTATAAAGTAAACGTACACAACCTCTAAACATGCTCAGAGCATAAAAATGGCCTCTTTATTCTGTATTAGTAACAGAATGCGAAGGATGTTCCTTTGTTCTGACATTTTTCTTGCATATTTATTTTTAAAACATCTTGCATTATGAAAATTTACATAGAGCTGTCTTGGAGATTTTTAATTTTGTACATGTATGTAAATCAAAGTTCTGTGCTTAGAATTAGGTTTCTTTTAAAATCCGTTCCAATGTTTGCTTTTATTAGGTATGTTTTATATTGTATATATATTTGTTTAGTTCCATTTCATTGTGTTAACATGATTGCGTCTTTTGGGGACTCTTCTTTGTAGTTATCCTATTTCATTACTGTAATTTATAGAGTTTATAGCCACCAATCTATTAAGAATATTTACTAAAGGTTAAATCCTCCCTACCTCCTTTCTTTTTCTTTAAAAAGTAATGGAGGGGCCAGCCTGGTGGCAGCAGCTAAGTTCGCACGTTCCACTTGGGGCAGCCCAGGGTTTGCCTGTTTGGATCCCGGGTGTAGACATGGCACCGCCTGGCAAGCCATGCTGTGGTAGGTGTCCCATGTATAAAGTAGAGGAAGATGGGCACGGATGTTAGCTCAGGGCCAGTCTTCCTCAGCAAAAAGAGGAGGATTGGCAGCAGATGTTAGCTCAGGGCTAATCTTCCTAAAAAAAAATAAAATAAAATAAAATAAA